>NW_027274194.1:0-55099 GCF_030028105.1 Mobula birostris | reverse complement strand
GACAGATACATGGATGGGAGGTGTATGGAGGGATATGGTCCGTGTGCAGGTCAGTGGGACTAGGCAGAAAATGGTTCGGCACAGCCAAGAAGGGCCAAAAGGCCTGTTTCTGTGCTGTAGTTTCTATGGTTCTATGGTAAGGAGTTCTCTCCCTCTCTCTCTGCTTGTTTGGGTTATATTATTGATAAGAGAGAGAACAAACCAATTGGGATAGAGGTTATTCTTCCTCGTGTGTCTGTAAGCAATTGTGTTGCACGGGGCTTTGGGGCAGAAGGCGCGAGGGGGGACAGGAAGAGGGGACGCGATGCTGTGAGCTGGGCGGCGGGACGGAACCCCGAGTCCAGAACCAGAGGCCACAGTTTAAGAATAAGGGGTCGGCCATTTAGAACGGAGTTGAAAAAAACTTTTTCACCCAGGGAGTGGTGGATATATGGAATGCTCTGCCCTAGAAGCTGTGGAGGCCAAATCTCTGGATGCTTTCAAGAAAGAGATGATAGAGCTCTTAAAGATAGCGGAGTGAAGGGATACGGGGATAAGGCAGGAACTGGATACTGATTGTGGATGATCAGCCAGGATCACAGTGAATGGCGGTGCTGGCTCGAAGGGGCCGAATGGCCTCCTCCTGCACCTGTTGTCTGTTGTCCCGCCGGACTCTGTGTGGAAAATAAACTGCCCCCCCCCCCCCCACACATCCCCTCTCACCTTAATCGCGTGCACTCTGGTATTAAGACTGTTCCACCCCGGCAGGGTAACCGTCTGCTCTAATCACACCTCCCGCGCTCTTACAAGCCCCCAGCAGATCTCCCTCAGCCCCCGCCACGGCAGAGACAGAACAACCCGGGTCTGCCTGACCCCCTCTCTGATCCAGGCAGCACCAAGCCAAACCACTCCTGCACGCCCCGGCGCCTCGTCCCGCCCCCACCTCCCTCCCCCTCCCCACTCACCTCCAGGAAGTTGAGGTCGACCAACCTCCCGCTCTGGGGCGCGCCCGCCGCCCCTTCCTCGCCGGCCGCCGGGCCAGGGTGGGGGGGCTCCTCCCCCTCACCCCCCTCGCTCCGGGATCCCTCCGCCGCCTCCGCCCCGCCCTCCGAGGGTGGGATCGGCCTGGCGGGCTCTGCCTCGCCCTCCGAGGGTGGGATTGGCCTCGCGGGCTCTGCCTCACCTCCGAGGGTGGGATCGGCCTGGCGGGCTCTGCCTCGCCCTCCAAGGGTGGGATCGGCCTCGCAGGCCCGCCTCGCCCTCCGAGGGTGGGATCTGCCTGGCGGGCTCTGCCTCGCCCTCCGAGGGTGGGATCTGCCTGGCGGGCTCCGCCTCGCCCTCCGAGGGTGGGATCGGCCTGGCGGGCTCTGCCTGCGCCCTCCAAGGGTGGGATCGGCCTCGCGGGCTCTGCCTCGCCCTCCGAGGGTGGGGTCTGCCTGGCGGGCTCCGCCTCGCCCTCCGAGGGTGGGATCTGCCTGGCGGGCTCCGCCTCGCCCTCCGAGGGTGGGGTCTGCCTGGCGGGCTCTGCCTTGGGGGGCGGCAGCTCACCGTCGGCCGTGGCGGGTTGGCTGAGGAGGGAGGCAGGTGTTAGTTACTCCAGAAACTGACGGTATAACGCCCTCTCTACACCCGGCTCCCCAGCTGTATCACACCCCCTGTAACCATTGACAGTACATCTCTCTCTCTCACCACACTCCTGGTGGTATAACACCCTCTCTAGCCCCTGGTCCCCAACACCCGCTCCACACCGGACTCCCCAGTTCTATCACTCTCTCCAACGTGGGCACGTGCCAAGTGGTTAAGGCATTGGACTAGCGACCGGAAGGTCGGGAGTTCGAGCCCCAGCCGAGGCAGCGTGTTGTGTCCTCCAGCAAGGCACTTAACCACACGTTGCTCTGCGACGACACGGTGCCGAGCTGTGTGGGTCCTAAGGAGCTGGTGGTAGACCTGAGGAGATCTAAGGTACCGGTGACCCCTGTTTCCATCCAGGGGGTCAGTGTGGACATGGGGGAGGATTACAAATACCTGGGGATACGAATTGACAATAAACTGGGCTGGTCAAAGAACACGGAGGCTGTCTACAAGAAGGGTCAGAGCCGTCTCTATTTCCTGAGGAGACTGAGGTCCTTTAACATCTGCCGGACGGTGCTGAGGATGTTCTACGAGTCTGTGGTGGCCAGTGCGATCATGTTTGCTGTTGTGTGCTGGGGCAGCAGGCTGAGGGTGGCAGACACCAACAGAATCAACAAACTCATTCGTAAGGCCAGTGATGTTGTGGGGATGGAACTGGACTCTCTCACGGTGGGGTCTGAAAAGAGGATGCTGTCCAAGTTGCATGTCATCTTGGACAATGTCTCCCATCCACTACATAATGTACTGGGTGGGCACAGGAGTACATTCAGCCAGAGACTCATTCCACCGAGATGCAGCACAGAGCGTCATAGGAAGTCATTCCTGCCTGTGGCATCAAACTTTACAACTCCTCCCTTGGAGGGTCAGACACCCTGAGCCAATAGGCTGGTCCTGGACTTATTAACATATTACTATTTAACTATTTATGGTTCTATTACTATTATTTATGGTGCAACTGTAACGAAAAACAATTTCCCCCAGGGTCAATAAAGTATGACTATGACTAATGCCCTTCCCTTGGACAACATCGGTGTCGTGGAGAGGGGAGACTTGCAGCTTGGGCAACTGCTGGTCTTCCATACAACCTTGCCCAGGCCTGTGCCCTGGAGAGTGGAGGACTTTCCGGGCGCGGATCCGTGGTCTCACAAGACTAACAGATGCCTTAAAAAATCGCCCTCTCTCTAGTCCGTGGTCACTGACAGTATAGCTCTCTCTCTAACCCGGACTTCTACCCGTACAACACCCTCTCTAACCAGTGTTCCCCATCAGTATGTACGGGGTCTTTCATTTTTGCATGTTGAATTTAAAATGGCTGCTTTGTTATGTTATACTTGGGAATGCTTCTTTGTTATCTTAAATGCTGAGAAAGTCTCCAACTAGACATTTGCTTGGGTTAATACAGATAGCAGGGTGCTATTAGCCAATGAGTGTTCCTGTATCATTTTTTTTTCCGGATGATAATGCTGTATCATATGACTGGAGACGGGGCTTTTGGCGGGGAGTCAGAGGAGAGACAGGGAGGACGGCGGACGTGCGGAAAGGATCCGGGTGGTCCTCAGGAATCGACTGAGTTCCAACGGTTGCGCGCGAAGAACTTGGACTTTGATAAGTCTTGGCGCCTCTTTTTTTTCCATTACTTCCTTTTCTGTGTGGAATTTATATTAATGTCGTAGCCTTAGTAATATCTATAAAGTGTACTTGGTAAAACGTACTGGGAATGCTGGTTGATGATTGAGGTTTGGGATTGATTCGTGCGGCAACCAACTCTGTGGGCAGTGTTGAGGCAGGTGCTGGGAACATAGAAACATAGAAAATAGGTGCAGGAGTAGGCCATTCGGCCCTTCGAGCCTGCACCGCCATTCAGTATGATCATGGCTGATCATCCAACTCAGAACCCTGTACCTTCCTTCCCTCCATACCCCGTGATCCCCGTAGCCACAAGGGCCATATCTAACTCCCTCTTAAATATAACCAACGAACTGGCCTCAACTGTTTCCTGTGGCAGAGAATTCCACAGATTCACCACTCTCTGTGTGAAGAAGTTTTTCCTCATCTCGGTCCTAAAAGGCTTCCCCTCTATCCTTAAACTGTCACCCCTCGTTCTGGGTTGGATTTCCCCCTAGACCTATACGAGCCAATATAACTCAGCGTTACAAGTAAAACACCCTCACTAGCCCGGATTCCCCAAATGTATCACACGCTCTCTAGTCCGTTATCACTGACCATGTAGCTCTCTCTCCAAATGGGCTCCCGCCAGGATAACGCCCTCTCAAAGCTGTTCCTGGGTGGTACAAGGGCCTCTCCAACAGGGTAACGGCCTCCCCCCCCCCCCGGGGCAGGCAGGCAGGGAGAGGGACTGCCCAGGAGAACAGGCTGCCTACCATTGCCCACCGTCCCCAGCATCGAGGGGCTCGGGCTGACTGGAACGCCGCTTCAAACTCCGGAGGAGCAGGTCCATCGGGCCAGGCTTGCTCGGAGCCCTCTCCGTCCCAGCAGGTCCGGGCCGTGGAGCTGGAACGGGGGGGGGGGGGGGGGGAGTTGGGAGACAGAAGGTCACAGGTCAGGCGTGAAGGTGGGGGGGGGGCGAGGGAGTACAGGGGGGGAAGGGACGCAAGTGAGAGGGCGAGTTAAAGGGGCGGTCGCGCCGTCAGACTTAAAGGGGCGGTCGCGCCGTCAAGACTTAAAGGGGCGGTCGCGCCGTCAGACTTAAAAGGGGCGGTCTGGAGCCAACTCACCTGGCCACCATTTTCCAGATCGCCCGCAGCCTCGCTCGCACCACCGGCCAGCAGGCTCCCGTCCCCTCGCTGCCCTCTTCCTGCTCCATCTGCCCGCCCGTCTCCTCGCTGCCTGGCGTTGGGCCTCTTCCTGTTCCGTCTGCATCTCCGCGCCGTCCTGCAGCCCGGCCTCTTCCTGCTCCTTGTCACCACCGGTCCGGCACCCGACTTCTCCCCCTCCCGTCTGCCCGTCTGTCCCCCTGTCGTCCCGGCGTCTGGCCTCTTCCCCTCCGCCGCCCTGCGGCCGGTCACCTTGTGGGGAGACGGCCCGTCTGAGTCTCTCCGCAGCCCCTGGGCTCGACCACTCGAAAGACTCAGACAGGCTCCAGTCGGAGGTCACCGAGACGTCGGCCAGATGGCCGGCTGGGTCTTGCTGACTCTCCGAGGAACTCTCCCCACCCGCCAGCCGAGCCGCCTCATCCAGACGTTCCCTCCCCAGGACACTCGGCCTCCAGACGCTCCCTTTCCTGGGACTCGGCCTCCAGATGACCCTTCTCCAGCGTCTCGTTCTCCAGACGTTCCTTCTCCAGCCTCTCGGCCTCCAGACGTTCCCGCTCCAGCGTTTCGGCCTCCAGACGTTCCGCTCCAGCGTCTCGGCCTCCAGACGTTCCCTCTCCAGCGTCTCGGCTTCCAGACGTTCCCTCTCCAGCCTCTCGGCCTCCAGACGTTCCCTCTCCAGCCTCTCGGCCTCCAGACGTTCCCTCTCCAGCTTCTCGGCCTCCAGTCGCTCTCTCTCCAGGGACTCAGCCTCCAGACGTTCCCTCTCCAGCCTCTTGGCCTCCAGATGTTCCTTCTCCAGCGTCTCATTCTCCAGACGTTCCTTCTCCAGCCTATCGGCGTCCAGACGTTCCTTCTCCAGCCTCTTGGCCTCCAGACGTTCCTTCTCCAGCGTCTCATTCTCCAGACGTTCCTTCTCCAGCCTATCGGCGTCCAGACGTTCCTTCTCCAGTCTCTCGGCCTCCAGACGTTCCCTCTCCAGCGTCTCGGCCTCCAGACGCTCCCTCTCCAGCGTCTCGGCCTCCAGACGCTCCCTCTCCAGCCTCTCGGCCTCCAGACGCTCCCTCTCCAGCCTCTCGGCCTCCAGACGCTCCCTCTCCAGCCTCTCGGCCTCCAGACGTTCCCTCTCCAGCCTCTCGGCCTCCAGACGTTCCCTCTCCAGCCTCTCGGCCTCCAGACGTTCCCTCTCCAGCATCTCGGCCTCCAGACGTTCCCTCTCCAGCCTCTCGGCCTCCAGATGTTCCCTCTCCAGCTTCTCGGCCTCCAGACATTCCCTCTCCAGCGTTTCGGCCTCCAGAAGTTCCTTCTCTAGCCTCACGGCCTCCAGACCTTTCCTCTCCAGCGCCTCGGCCTCCAGACGTTCCCTCTCCTGCGTCTCGGCCTCCAGACGTTCCCTCTCCAGCCTCTCGGCCTCCAGACGTTCCCTCTCCAGCCTCTCGACCTCCAGACGTTCCCTCTCCAGCCTCTCGGCCTCCAGACGTTCCCTCTCCTGCATCTCGGCCTCCAGACGTTCCCTCTCCAGCCTCTCGGCCTCCAGACGTTCCCTCTCCAGCCCCTCGGCCTCCAGACGTTCCCTCTCCAGCCTCTCGGCCTCCAGACGTTCCCTCTCCAGCCTCTCGGCCTCCAGACGTTCCGTCTCCAGCCTCTCGGCCTCCAGACGTTCCCTCTCCTGCATCTCGGCCTCCAGACGTTCCCTCTCCAGCCTCTCGGCCTCCAGACGTTCCCTCTCCAGCCTCTCGGCCTCCAGACGTTCCCTCTCCAGCCTCTCCGCCTCCAGACGTTCCCTCTCCTGCGTCTCGGCCTCCAGAAGTTCCCTCTCCTGCGTCTCGGCCTCCGAAGTTCCCTCTCCTGCGTCTCGGCCTCCAGACGTTCCCTCTCCAGCGTCTCGGCCTCCAGACGATCCCTCTCCAGCATCTCGGCCTCCAGACGTTCCCTCTCCAGCCTCTCGGCCTCCAGGCGTTCCCTCTCCTGCATCTCGGCCTCCAGGCGTTCCCTCTCCAGCCTCTCGGCCTCCAGACACTCCCTCTCCAGCCTCTCGGCCTCCAGACGCTCCCTCTCCAGCCTCTCGGCCTCCAGACGCTCCCTCTCCAGCCTCTCGGCCTCCAGACGCCCGGTTTCCAGACGCTCACTCTCCAGGTGCTCGTCCTCCCTGACCTTCGCCCTCTCCACCAGGGCCCAGAGACGGGGGCTGAGCTCACTCGGGGAGGACATGGAGGGCCGGGGCTCGCCGGTGGGAGACGAGGAAGGGGGAGCTGGGGTCACCATCTCTTCGGCCTGGCCGGCATCGGACGGTGAGGGGCCGTCCCCCGACCATCGCCTCTGTCCCGGGCGTGCGGAGACCTGCAAAGGACCAGGGGAGGGGAAGAGAGACGAGACGCTCAGTGCCACGACCCCTGACGTCCGACCCCGCACTGCCGTGACCTCTCCCGGCCTGAATCACCACCCCTCCACCGACAGGGTTACTCACCAGGCCTTCCTGTGGAGTGACCACTGACTCTTCGAAAACCCTACGAGAGGGAGAGAGGGAGAGGGAGAGAGGGGGGGAGAGGGGAGGGAGGGGAGAGGGAGAGGGAGAGGGAGAGGGAGGGGGAGAGGAGAGGGGGAGGGGAGAGGGGGGGAGGGGAGGGGGGAGGGGAGGGGGGAGGGGGAGGGGAGGGGGGGGGGGAGGGGGAGGGGGAGGGGGAGGGGAGGGGGAGGGGGAGGGGGAGGGGGAGGGGAGGGGGAGGGGGAGGGGGAGGGGGAGGGGAGGGGGAGGGGAGGGAGAGATAGAGATAGAGATAGAGAGATAGAGATAGAGAGAGAGAGAGATCGTCACTCAAAGTCTAAGTACGAGGGAACCTCCCTCTATCTGAGTGTGTGACGGGACGGTGCGGAGGGAGATTCACTCTGTGTCTGACCCCGGGAGTCTGTGACGGGACAGTGCGGAGGGAGATTCACTCTGTGTCTGACCCCGGGAGTGTGTGATGGGACGGTGCGGAGGGAGATTAACTCTGTGTCTGACCCCGGGAGTGTGTGTGATGGGACGATGCGGAGGGAGATTCACTCTGTGTCTGACCCCGGGAGTGTGTGATCGGACAGAGTGGAGGGAGATTCACTCTGTGTCTGACCCCGGGAGTGTGTGATGGGACGGTGCGGAGGGAGATTCACTCTGTGCCCGACCCCCGGGAGTGTGTGACGGGACAGTGCGGAGGGAGATTCACTCTGTGTCTGACCCCGGGAGTGTGCGATGGGACGGTGCGGAGGGAGATTCACTCTGTGTTTGACCCCGGGAGTGTGTGATGGGACGGTGGGGAGAGTGATTCACTCTGTGTTGACCCCGGGAGTGTGTGACGGGGACAGTGTGGGGGAAGATTCACTCTGTGTCTGACTCCGGGAGTGTGTGATGGGACGGTGCAGAGGGAGATTCACTCTGTGTTTGACCCCGGGAGTGTGTGACGGGACGGTGCGGAGGGAGATTCACTCTGTCCTGACCCCGGGAGTGTGCGATGGGACGGTGCGGAGGGAGATTCACTCTGTATTTGACCCCGGGAGTGTGTGATGGGACGGTGCGGAGGGAGATTCACTCTGTGTCTGACCCCGGGAGTGTGTGATGGGACAGTGGGGAGAGTGATTCACTCTGTGTCTGACCCCGGGAGTGTGTGATGGGAGGGTGCGGAGGGAGATTCACTCTGTGTGTCTGACCCCGGGAGTGTGTGACGGGACGATGCAGAGGGAGATTCACTCTGTGTCTGACCCCGGGAGTGTGTGATGGGACGGTGCGGAGGGAGATTCACTCTGTGTCTGACCCCGGGAGTGTGTGATGGGACGGTGCGGAGGGAGATTCACTCTGTGTCTGACCCCCGGGAGTGTGTGATGGGACGGTGCGGAGGGAGGTTCACTCTCTGTCACTTACCCATCCTCCATCTTGCCTGTCTCGCTGGTGTTCCCTCCGTCCTCTCCCTCGTTCCTCGCCCTCCGCTTCCCTCCGCCCTCCGGGTCTCTGTGGAAGAAGGAAAACGTCGTGGACCCGAAGCGGGGCCGCCCATCGCTCTCGCTGCTCCCCCTCCTCCTCGCCGCCCCGTCCTGGGCTCCGCGCCCCCTCCTCCCTCGCCCCCTCCACCCTCGCCAGCACCTCCTCCACCGTCGCCCCAGGGAACCTCCCGGCAGGCTCCCTCACTGGCACGGGCCGGACCCGGGAAGTGAGGGAGGTCGCCACGAGGGGAGGCGGGCGAGGTGGACGAGGAGGTGGAGGACGAGGTGGACGGCCGGCGGACGTAAGGCCGTGGCCCGGCGAGGGAGCTGACCTTCCCCACCGAGAGGAGGGGCTGGAGGGGCGGAGGAGGCTGCTTCCCCAGGCAGGCCGGGCGAGAAGGCTTCGGGGGGACGCTGGGCTTGGGCCGATGGGCTGGCGTCAGGAGACCTGTTGGGGGGTAGGACGGGGAGGGTTGAGGAGGAGGGGTGAGTGGGTGTCGAGGGGAGAGGAGGGGTTGAGGGAAGGGAGGGTGTCAAGAGGAGTGGTGAGGGGGTGAGGGGGAGAGGAGGGGGTGAGGGGGAGAGGAGGGGGTCAAGGAGGAGAGGAGGGGTCGAGGGGAGAGGAGGGGGTTGAGGGGAGAGGAGGGGAGTTGAGGGGAAGAGGAAAGGTTGAGGAGAGGAGGGGTCGGGGAGAGGAGGGGGTCGAGGGGGAGAGGAGGGGAGTTGAGGGGAAGAGGAGGGATTGAGGGGGAAGGGTAGGGGTTGAGGGGGGAGAGGAGGGGTTGAGGGAAGAGGAGAGGAGTTGAGGGGAGAGGGAGGAGAGGAGTTGAGGAGAGGAGAGTTGAGGGGGAGAGGAGGGTTGAGGGGAAGGGAGGGGGGTCAAGAGGAGTGGAGGGGATGAGGGTGAGAGGAGGGGTTCGAGAGGAGAGAAGGGGGTGAGGTAGAGGAGGGGGTCGAGGGGGAGAGGAGGGGGTCGAGGGGAGAGAGGGGTTGAGGGGGAAGGGTAGGGGTTGAGGGGGAGAGGAAGGGTTGAGGGAAGAGAGAGGAGTTGAGGGGAAGAGGATTGGAGTTGAGGGGGAGAGGAGTTGAGGGGGAAGAGGAGAGGTTGAGGAGAGGAGAGGTTGAGGGGAGAGGAGGGGTTGAGGGGAAGGGGAGGGGGTCAAGAGGAGTGGAGGGGATGAGGGTGAGAGGAGGGGGTCGAGAGGAGAGGAGGGGGGTGAGGTAGAGGAGGGGGTCGAGGGGGAGAGGAGGGGGGTCGAGGGGAGGAGGGGGTCGAGGGGAGTGAGGGGAAGAGGAGGGGTTGAGGGGGAAGAGGAGGGGTTGAGGGGGAAGAGGGTAGGGGAGTTGAGGGGAAGAGGAGGAGTTGAGGGGGAGAGGAGGAGTTGAGGGGAAGAGGAGGGGTTGAGGGGAAGGGGAGGGGGTTGAGGGGAAGGGGAGGGGGTTAAGGGGAGGGGGTTGAGAGGAGGGGGTGAGGTAGAGCAGGGTTGAGGGGGAGAGGAGGGGTTGAGGAAGAGAGGATGAGAAGAGAGTTTGGGTTAGAGAACGTTGCCTAATAGTGAAGTGATTCTCCCCTCTCCCCCACCGTCTGATTGGGCTTGACAAAACAGGGACGTCACCAGCAACAACCTCTCCAGAACTGAGGCACGCCGGATTACCGGGCCCTGCGGTGAGGTCCCCACGCCTGCCCCACGAATCCACCGAGGCCGGGGAATTCATTGTGCACTCCGGACGGGAAAGTCGAGGGAACACACACCAGCTGTCACCAGACCATCAGACACAGGCAGGGGCAGAATTCGGCGTCTGGCCCATCGAGTCTGCTCCACCATTCAATCAAGGCCGATCCTTTTAGCCCCTCCTCAGCCCCACTCCCCGGCCTTCTCCCTGTAATCTTTGATGCCATATCACTCAAGAACCTATCAATCTCTGCCTTAAATACACCCAATGACCTGGCCTCCACAGCTCCATGTGGCAACAAATCCCACAAATTCACCACCCTCTCCACATCTCTGCTTTGAAAGGGCGCCCCTCTATCCTGAGGCTGTGCCCTCTTGTCCCTAGACTCCCCACCATGGAAATGTACTTTCCACGTCTACTCTGTCTGGGCCTTTCAACATTCAAAAGGTTTCAATGAGATCCCCCTCATCCTTCTGAATTCCAGCGAGTACAGACCCAGAGCCATCAATGTTCCTCGTATGATAACCCTTTCATTCCTGGAATCTTCCTCGTGAACCTCCTCTGGACCCTCTCCAACGCCAGCACATCTTTTCTCAGATGAGGGGCCCAAAACTGTTCACAGTACTCAAGGTGAGGCCTCACCAGTGCCTTATAAAGGCTCAGCATCACATCTCTGCTCTTGTATTCCAGACCTCTTGAAATGAAATGAATGCTAACCTGCACCACCGACTCGACCTGCAAGTTAACCTTCAGGGTGTTCTGCAGAAGGACTCCCAGCTCCCTCTGCACCTCAGATTTCTGGATTTCCTCCCCATTTAGAAAATAGTCCGTACATTTATTTCTACCAAAGTGCACGACCATGCATTTTCAACATTGTATTTCATTTGCCATTTTCTTGCCCATTCTCCTAATCTGTCTAAGTCCTTCTGCAGCCTACCTGTCTCCTCAACACTACCTGTCCCTCCATCAATCTTCGTATCATCTGCACACTTGGCAACAAAGCCATCTATTCCATCATCTAAATCATTGATATACAGCATAAAAAGAAGTGGTCCAACACCGACCCCTGTGGAACACCACTGGTCACTGGCAGCCAACTGGACAAGGATCCTTTTATTCCCACTCACTGCCTCCTACCGTATCAGCCAATGCTCTAACCATGTTCTTAACTTTCCTGTAATACCCATGGACTCTTAACTTGGTAAGCAGCCTCATGTGTGACTCTGAAAGTCCAAATATACAACATCCACTGCATCTACCAAATCTCCTCAAAGCATTCCACAGGTTCATAAGGCAGGATTTTCCTTGAAGGAAACCATGCTGACTTTGTCCTGTCTTGTCCTGTGTCACCAAGTACTCCATCACCTCATCCTTACAATTGACTCCAACATCTTCCCCAATCACTGAGGTCAGGCTAACTGGTCTATAATTTCCTTTCTGCTGCCTTCCTCCTTTCTTAAAGAGTGGACAGACATTTGCAATTTTCCAGTCCTCTGTCACCATGCAAAGCTCCAATGATCTTTTGAAAGGTAGAACACAGAACATAGAATAGTACAGCACAGTACAGGCCCTTCGGCCCACAATGTTGTGCCGACCCACAAACCCTGCCTCCCATATAAGCCCCGACCTTAAATTCCTCCATATACCTGTCCTTAAACTTCACGAGTGTATCTGCATTCACCACTGACTCAGGCAGTGCATTCCACGCACCAACCACTCTCTGAGTAAAAACCTTCCTCTAATATCCCCCTTGAACTTCCCACCCCTTACCCTTAAAGCCATGTCCTCTTGTATTGAGCAGTGGTGCCCTGGGGAAGAGGCGCTGGCTATCCACTCTATCTATTCCTCTTATTATCTTGTACACCTCTATCATGTCTCCTCTCATCCTCCTTCTCTGCAAAGAGTAAAGCCTAGCTCCCTTAATCCTCTGATCATAATGCATACTCTCTAAACCAGGCAGCATCCTGGTAAATGTCCTCTGTACCCCTTTCCAATGCTTCCACATCCTTCCTATAGTGCGGTGACCAGAACTGGACTCAATACTCCAAGTGTGGCCTAACCAGGGTTTTATAGAGCTGCATCATTACATCGCGACTCCTGAAACTCTATCCCTCGACTTATGAAAGCTAACACCCCATAAGCTTTCTTAACTACCCTATCCACCTGTGAGGCAACTTTCAGGGATCTGTGGACATGTACCCCGAGATCCCTCTGCTCCTCCACACTACCAAGTATCCTGCCATTTACTTTGTACTCTGCCTTGGAGTTCGTCCTTCCGAGTGTACCACCTCACACTTCTCCGGGTTAAACTCCATCTGCCACTTCTCAGCCCACTTCTGCATCCTATCAATGTCTCTCTGCAATCTTCGACAATCCTCTACACTATCTACAACACCACCAACCTTTGTGTTGTCTGCAAACTTGCCAACCCACCCTTCTACCCCCACATCCAGGTCGTTAATAAAAATCACGAACAGTAGAGGTCCCAGAACAGATCCTTGTGGGACACCATTACTCACAACCCTCCAATCTGAATGTATTCCTCCACCAGGACCCTCTGCCTTCTGCAGGCAAGCCAATTCTGAATCCACCTGGCTAAACTTCCCTGGATCCCATGCCTTCTAACTTCCTGAATAAGCCTACCATGTGGAACCTTGTCAAATGCCTTACTAAAATCCATATAGATCACATCCACGCACTACCTCATCTACTATGCCTGGTCACCACCTCAAAGATCTCTATCAGGCTTGTTGGACACGATCTGCCCTTCACAAGGCCATGCAAAGATCATTACTAATGCCTCCACAATCTCTAACGTCACCTCTTTCAAACCCCCGGGGTGCAGTTTATCTGGTCCGGGTGACTAATGTACCCTGAGGTCTTTCAGCATTTCCAGCACCTTCTCTCTTGTAACAGTAACTGCACCCACTTCTCTTCCTTCACACACTACAACATCAGGCATATTGCTAGTGTCCTCCACAGTGAAGACTGATGCAAGATACTCATTTAGTTCATCTGCCATCTCCTTGGCCCCCGTTATTGTTTCTCCTGCCTGATTTTCTAACGGTCCTATATCCACTCTCGTGTGGGCACGTGGCCAAGTGGTTAAGGCATTGGACTAGCGACCGTAAGGTCGTGAGTTCGAGCCCCAGCCGAGGCAGCGTGTTGTGTCCTCCAGCAAGGCACCTAATCACACATGCTCTGCGATGCCAAGCTGTATGGGTCCTAATGCCCTTCCCTTGGTCAACATCGGTGTCGTGGAGAGGGGAGACTTGCAGCATGGGCAACTGCTGGTCTTCCATACAACCCTGCCCAGAGTGAAGACTTTCCAGGCGCAGATCCATGGTCTCGCATGACTAACGTGGTGCCTTTATATGCACTCTCATCTCTCTACAGAACATAGAAATCTGCAGCCCATTACAGCCTTTCTGTTGTGCCAACCATGTAGCCTACTCTCGAAACGGCCTAGAATTTCCCTAGTGCATAGCCCTCTATTTTTCTAAGCTCCATGTACCTATCTAAGAGGCTCTTAAAAGACCCTATTGTATCCGTCTCCACCACCGTCGCTGGCAGTGCATTCCACGCACCCACCACTCTCTGCGTGAATAACAGAGAGGGAGACAGCTTTTGCAAAAAAAGCTTACACTATCCACTTCCATGTCGCTTGCTGGCTTACTTTCAGATTTCATCTTTTCCCTCCTAATAGTTCTTCTACTTGCTCTCTGTAGGGTTTTAAAAGCTCCTCAATCCTCTGCCTTCTCACTAATTCCCCTTTGCCGTTCGCCCCCTCTGACGGTGACCTGAGTTTTGATTTCCTTGTCGGCCACGGTTGGACTATCTTGCCATCTGTTTCTCAAGTACCTATTTCCTGCACCCTCCTCATTTTTCCAAGCACCTCGCACCATTGTTGTTCTGCTTACATCACTGCCAGCACCTCCTTCCGATTAGCCTTGGCAACTCTCTCTCGTACCAGTGAAGTTTCCCTCAGTACTCCACTGCAATACTGCGACGTCGGACTTTACTTTCTCCCATCAGATTTCAAGTTGAACTCAATCATATTGTGATCACTGGCTCCTCCGGGTTCCTTTACCTTAAGCTCCTTAATCGCCTCCGGTTCATTACATAACACCCAACCCAGTATAGCTGATCCCTAGTAGGCTCAACGACAAACTGCTCTAAAAAGCCAAATCTCTAGGCATTCAACAAACTCACTCTCTTGAGATCCATTACCAACCTGATTTTCCCAATCGACCAGTATGTTAAAATCTCCCATGACTACTGTACGGGGTCTTTCATTTTTGCATGTTGAATTTAAAATGGCTGCTTTGTTATGTTATACTTGGGAATGCTCTTTGTTATCTTAAATGCTGAGAAAGTCTCCAACTAGACATTTGCTTGGGTTAATACAGATAGCAGGGTGCTATTAGCCAATGAGTGTTCCTGTATCATTTTTTTTTCCGGATGATAATGCTGTATCAATGACTGGAGACGGGGCTTTTGGCGGGGAGTCAGAGGAGAGACAGGGAGGACGGCGGACGTGCGGAAAGGATCAGGGTGGTCCTCAGGAATCGACTGAGCTCCAACGGTTGCGCGCGAAGAACTTGGACTTTGATAAGTCTTGGCGCCTCTTTTTTTTCCATTACTTCCTTTTCTGTGTGGAATTTATATTAATGTCGTAGCCTTAGTAATATCTATAAAGTGTACTTGGTAAAACGTACTGGGAATGCTGGTTGATGATTGAGGTTTGGGACTGATTTGGGCGGCAACCGACTCCATGGAAAGCGTTGAGGCAGGTGTGGGGTGGGATTTCCCCTAGACATATACGAGCCAATATAAATGAGCATTACACTACCATAACATTGCCCTTTTCAAGTCAAGTCAAGTCACTTTTAACGTCACTTATTGTCATTTCAACCATAACTGCTGGTACAGTCATCTACCAGTGGAAACAGCTTTCCTGTCTCTACCTATCTATCCTTTCAGATGTTCCGCTCAGATCTTCTCTCATTATAGACAATAGGTGCAGGAGGAGGCCATTCAGCCCTTCGAGCCAGCACTGCCATTCACTGTGATCATGGCTGATCATCCACAATCAGTATCCAGTTCCTGCCTTATCCCCATAACCATTGATTCCGCTATCTTTAGAGCTCTATCCATCTCTTTCTTGAAAACATCCAGCGATTTGGCCTCCACAGCCTCCTGGGGCAGAGCATTCCACAGATCCACCACTCTCTGGGTGAAAAAGTTTTTCAACTCCGTTCTAAATGGCCGACCCCTTATTCTTAAACTGTGGCCTCTGGTTCTGGACTCACCCATCAGCGGGAACATGTTCCTGCCCCTAGCGTGTCCAATCCCTTAATAATCTTATATGTTTCAATAAGATCCCTCTCATCCTCTAAATTCCAGTGTATACAAGTCCAGTCGCTCCAATCTTTCAACATATGACAGTCCCACCATCCCGGGAATTGACCTCGTGAACCTACGCTGCACTCCCTCAATAGCAAGAATGTCCTTCCTCAAATTTGGAGACAAAAACTGCACACAGTACTCCAGGTGTGATCTCACCAGGGCCCTGTACAGCTGCAGAAGGGCCTCTTTGCTCCTGTACTCAATCCCCCGTGTTACGAAGGCCAGCATGAAATTCATCCTTCTGAATTTCAGTGAGTACAATCCCAGGTGACTCAATCTTTCCTCCATAGTCTAACCCCCTCATCTCTGAATTAACCTCCTCTGCACTGCCTCCAAAGCCAGATATCCCTCCTCAAGTAAGGAGACCCAGAACTGCACACAGTCCTCAGGTGCGGCCTCACCAGTACCCTGTATAGTTGCTGCATGACCTCCCCGCTCTTAAAATTCAATTCCTGAGCAAAGGAGGCAACATCCCCATTTGCCTTCTCGACAGCCTGCTGCACCTGCAAACCAGCCTTTTGTGATTCGTGCACAGGCACTCCCAAGTTCCTCTGCATAGCAGCATGCTGCAACCCATTTAAATAATAATCTGCTCTTCCATTTTTCCTTCCAGAGTGGATGACCTGGCATCTGGGACATTCAGGATCGAGGACGTCTTTGAGAAGGCGAGATCCATCCCTGAGGGTTAGGGTCATGTCCTCTTGTCTTTGCTCCCGTCGGGGAGGGGGGGTACAGGAGCCTGAAGGCACACACACTCAGCGATTCAGGAACAGCTCCTTCCCCCTCCGCCGTCCGATATCCGAACGGACACTGGGCCCGCGAACACTACCTCATCTTCACTTTTTGAAAACTATTGGCCCTTCCAGGCGAGGCGAGGCTTCACGCCTGCCGATCCGCTGGGTCGCCTGTCACGCCCGGTGCTCCGACGCGGGCCTCCTCTGCGTCGGCGACACCTGTCGTAAATTGGCAGGGGGGGGAGCGGGGAGGGGACACCGGCTTCACCAAGTGACTCCAGTCCCTCTGCCGAGATCAGAACTTCCTGGCGACCGAATGTTTTAATTCCGACTCCCATTCCTGTTCTGACATGTCAGTCCGCGGCCTCCTCCTGTGGCACGACGAGGCCCCCCAGGGTGGGAGCAATGCCTCATATTCCGTCTAGGAAGCCTCCAACCTGATGGCATAGCCATCGATTTCTTCTTCCAGTGGAAAAAAATCCCTCCCCCCTTCCCTCTTCTTCTGTCACGCCCGGTTCCCTCCGCCTTCCCCGTCTCCTACGGCCCACTCTCCTCTCCGATCAGATTCCTTCCCCTCCAGCCCCTCGCCTCTCCCCACCCACCTGGCTCCACACGCCACCTGAGAAGATGAGGAACGGGAGCAGGAGTCGGCCATCTTGCCCGTCGAGCCCGTGCAGCCATTCGATAAGATCGCGGCTGATCTGACCACGGACTCATAGAAACATAGAAAATAGGTGCAGGAGTAGGCCATTCGGCCCTTTGAGCCTGCAACGCCATTCAGTATGATCATGGCTGATCATCCAACTCAGTACCGCCCCAGCCTTCCCTCCATACCCCCGATCCCTTTAGCCACAAGGGCCATATCTAACTCCCTCTTAAATATAGCCAACGAACTGGCCTCAACTGTTTCCTGTGGCAGAGAATTCCACAGATTCACCACTCTCTGTGTGAAGAAGTTTTTCCTAATCTCGGTCCTAAAACGCTTTCCCTCTATCCTTAAACTGTGACCCCTCGTTCTGGACTTCCCCAACATCAGGAATAATCTTCCTGCATCTAGGCCTGTCCAATCCCTTTAGGATCTTATACGTTTCAATCAGATCCCCCATCAATCTTCTAAATTCCAACGAGTACAAGCCCAGTTCATCCAGTCTTTCTTCATATGAAAGTCCTGCCATCCCAGGAATCAATCTGGTGAACCTTCTTTGTACTCCCTCTATGGCAAGGATGTCTTTCCTCAGATTAGGGGACCAAAACTGCACACAATACTCCAGGTGTGGTCTCACCAAGGCCTTGTACAACTGCAGTAGTACCTCCCTGCTCCTGTACTCGAATCCTCTCGCTATAAATGCCAGCATACCATTTCCCACCTCCCCGCACCCACCCCCATCGCCCTTACCTTAATTCCCCAACTCTGCCAAAACCTACCCAGTCTCGTCCGAAATATAGAAGTTGCTGGGGAACGCAGCAACTTTGAAGTGTTGTTGCTTGGAATTCCAGCCATCTGCAGATTTCCTCGCGTTTGCGTCGTCTTAAGTCTATTTACCGAGGCGGCCTCCACTGCTTCATTGGGGCAGAGAATTCCGCAGATTCACCACTCTCTGGGAAAAGCAGTCCCTCCTCATCTCCGTCCCAAATCCACCCCCGCTGAATCTCCAGGCTACGTCCCCTAGTTCTAGTCTCACCCACCAGTGGGAACGACCTTCCTGCCTCGATCTTACCTATCCCTTCCATCATTTTATATGTTTCTATCAGATCCCCTGTCATTCTGCTGAATTCCAGTGCGTTCAGTCCCAGGTGACTCGATCCCTCGTAGGTTAACCCCTTCATCTCTGGAATCAACCACCTCTGCGCCAGCTCCAGAGACACTATATCCTTCCTCGAATAATTTCCAGCTATCCTCCTCCTTTCCACCCCCTGCACCTTTTCATTCCGGCATCTTCCCCCCTTCTTTTCCCGTCGTGAGGAGGGGTCTGCACCTCCTCCACGGTCCCCCCCCCCCCCCGGACACCTTTCCAGTAATGGGACAATCGGAACTGCACACAGCAGCCCGACCGGAGTTTCATACAGCTGCAGTCCTGATTAACCACGTACTTTGCATCTGATAAGCATTTACAGCCCTCCCCTCAGCCTCCGCCCGTTCCAGAGGAAACGACCTGCCTCCTCCCACAGCCGGCTCCGGGTCGTTCCAGCCGGGGCTAGGGGGGGGTTACTGTACTGGGGACAAGCTCCCGCCGGCGTGCGTCTCAAACAGCCCGGCTCCCGGCCACGACGGAGCCCCGGGGGGACCGTCTCTACTGACAGGGAGAAGGGGCGGAGGTGGGTTACTGGCGCCTTAAAAGACCGCTGCTCCGGGCAGACGGTGGGTCTGTCAGCCGTGGTCGGCCGCTCATCCGGGAGGAGGAAAAACTCTGATCTCAATCTCGCTGCCTTGCGGCCGGACCCACTAATGGGGAAGGCTTCGAGGTAAACCCGGAGGAAAAATCCGGGGCTGGAGTCCCTTAGGACTGATTTATACTCGTGCCTCAAATCGACGCTGTGGGTACGGCGTAGCCGCGAACCCTGTGCGGATCCCTACGCCACAGCCTGACGCGCACCTCTCCCAAAACGTAACTGCGCGTCACGGTGACGCAGACGGCCACAGCTGTGATGGGTCCGCTTGGTAGCATCGCATTTCCTCCGACGCTCCAGTAGATTCCGACTGGGCGACTGAAGGGCAGGGAAGGAACTCGGCTGAGCGGTGCTTTCCGTAAAGCTTCACAGACTCCGAAATTACGGCGGACACATTTCTCTTTTCCGACAACAGACGCTCGCTTGTGAATTGCTCACCCCGGGGGAAGACTACCATGACCACGACGTGCGAAAACGTGACGTGCAGATGCGTGCACGTGCCCGAATCGCAGAGCAACGCAGGGCACGCCAGCGCACGAGTATAAATGCTCGCAGACGGCGTAGGCTACGGCGCGAGCTCGGTACGCACAGGTACAAGTCAGCCTTCAGGCAGTCCCGGCGTCGGGTTCAACACTGACTGGCGACTCCCGGTGCGAACCGGGTGGGTCTCCGCCGTTCCTCGGGCTCGTCGGCTGCGTGGTGGGGGGAGTCTGCTGGGCGGCGACAGCCTGCTCTCCGTGTCGTACTGCCCCGGGCTTGGGTAGGAGTCCAATGTCCATTCAGAAATCAGTCAAGTCACTTCATATTGTCATTTCGACCGTAACGCTGGTACAGTAGAGTTAAAAACAGAGACAATGTTTTTCAGGACCATGAAATACAAAAACTACACTGAACTACGTAAAACAACACAAAACTACACTAGACTACAGACCTACCCAGGACTGCATAAAGTGCAGGCATTACAATAAACACGACAATAGGCACAGTGGAGGGGCGGCAGGTTGCTGTCAGTCCAGGCTCTGGGTATTGAGGAGTCTGATGGCTCGGGGAAGAAACTGTTACATAGTCTGGTCGCGAGAGCCCGAATGCTTCGGTGCCTTTTGCCAGAGGGCCGGAGGGAGAAGGGTTTCGTACCAGAGCGAGGGGGCGTGGGGTCCTTCCCAATGCTGCTTGCTTTGCGAATGCGACGCGTGGCGGTAAATCGGACGGCAGAGCTGCTCCTGAATCGTTGAGTGTGTGTGTGTGTGTGTCTTCGGGCTCCTGTACGCCCCTCCCCGACCGGTAGCAGTGAGAGAGGGCAGGTCTGGGAGGTGGGCGGGGTCCTTAATGATGGACGCTGGCCTTTCCGAGGCATGGCCTTTTGAGGACGCCCTCGACACTGCTGTGTGTGTGTGTGTGTTCGCTTGTCTTCCTCTCCCTGAAGCCAACAATCAATTCCTCACTCCCTCCCACCCCTAATCACCAACTTCCTTCCCACTCTGCCCCCCTCCCTGTCTCCCTCCCCCTCCCTCTCTCCCTACCTATCCCACTCATTCTCCCTCCCCCTCCTCTCTCCCTACCCCACCCCACTCATTCTCCCTCCCCCCTCTCTCCCTCCCCTTCCCTCTCCTCTCCCTACCTATCCCACTCATTCTCCTCCCCCTCCCTCTCTCCTTCCCCCACCCCACTCATTCTCCCTCCCCCTCCCTCCTCTCCCTCCTCCTCCCTACCCACCCCACTCATTCTCCCTCCCCCCCTCTCTCTCCCTCCCCTTCCCTCTCCTCTCCCTCCCCCTCCCTCTCTCCCTACCCACCCCACTCATTCTCCCTCCCCCCTCTCCCTCCCCTTCCCTCTCTCCCTACCCCACCCACTCATTCTCCCTCCCCCTCCCTCTCTCCCTCCTCCTCCCTACCCACCCCACTCATTCTCCCTCCCCCCTCTCTCCCTCCCCTTCCTTCTCCTCTCCCTACCTATCCCACTCATTCTCCCTCCCCCTCCCTCTCTCCCTCCTCCTCCCTACCCACCCCACTCATTCTCCCTCCCCCTTCCCTCTCCTCTCCCTACCTATCCCACTCATTCTCCCTCCCCCTCCCTCTCTCCCTACCCACCCCACTCATTCTCCCTCCCCCTCCCTCTCATCCCTCCTCTTCCCTACCCACCCCACTCATTCTCCCTCCCCCCTCTCCCTCCCCTTCCCTCTCTCCCTACCCACCCCACTCATTCTCCCTCCCCCTCCCTCTCTCCCTACCCACCCCACTCATTCTCCCTCCCCCCTCTCCCTCCCCTTCCCTCTCTCCCTACCCACCCCACTCATTCTCCTTCCCCCATTCCCCGTCTTTCCCCAATTCCCTCTCCTCCCCTGCTCCCCCTCTCCCTTCCTCCGTCCGTCCCTCTTGCCCCCCCACCCCCCGGCCCACTCACCGGATCCTGGACCCGAGTTGTTCGAGGCTCCCTGCAGCGGCGCCAGGGCTTACGGTCGCCGGCAGCTCGACCAGACCAGGCCTCGCAGGCGAGATCCGTGCCTCCGTCATCGTCCTGTGGCGGCAGAGGGGTGGGGGAGAAGAGAGGACGGGGGCAGGGGTCGCAGGGCACAGGCGAGGTTCCTGATTCGGGGTGGGGAGGGAGGGGAGGAGGGGGTTTGGGACAGGAGAGAGACGGGACAACGTCAGGGCTGATTCAGCACACCCCGGGGTCCGCTTGGGTCTGTTTAAATCGATCCGTTCCATCTGGGTGCGTTAACTTACTAATTCTCCACCCTGTCCACCCATCACGGACCCCCACGTGGTTAAAACATTGTCTCCACCCATCCGGGGACCCCCACCTGGTTTTAAACACTGTGTCCACCCGTCACGGACCCCCACGTGGTTTAAAACATCGTCTCCACCCGTCACGGACCCCCACGTGGTTTTAAACGCCGTCTCCGCCCGTCACGGACCCCCACGTGGTTTAAAACATTGTCTCCACCCATCCGGGGACCCCCACCTGGTTTTAAACACTGTGTCCACCCGTCACGGACCCCACGTGGTTCAAAACATCGTCTCCGCCCGTCACGGACCCCCACGTGGTTTAAAACATCGTCTCCACCCGTCACGGACCCCCACGTGGTTTTAAACGCCGTCTCCGCCCGTCACGGACCCCCACGTGGTTTAAAAACATTGTCTCCACCCATCCGGGGACCCCCACCTGGTTTTAAACACTGTGTCCACCCGTCACGGACCCCCACGTGGTTTAAAACATCGTCTCCGCCCGTCACGGACCCCCACGTGGTTTAAAACATCGTCTCCGCCCGTCACGGACCCCCGCGTGGTTTAAAACATCGTCTCCGCCCATCACGGACCCCCACGTGGTTTAAAACACCGTCTCCACCCGTCACGGACCCCCACGTGGTTTAAAACATTGTCTCCACCCATCGGGGACCCCCCACCTGGTTTTAAACACTGTGTCCACCCGTCACGGACCCCCACGTGGTTTAAAACATCGTCTCCGCCCGTCACGGACCCCCACGTGGTTTAAAACATCGTCTCCGCCCGTCACGGACCCCCGCGTGGTTTAAAACATCGTCTCCGCCCGTCACGGACCCCCACGTGGTTTAAAACATCGTCTCCGCCCGTCACGGACCCCCACGTGGTTTAAAAACCGTCTCCGCCCGTCACGGACCCCCACAGTGGTTTAAAACACCGTCTCCGCCCGTCACGGACCCCCACGTGGTTTAAAACACCGTCTCCGCCCGTCACGGACCCCCACGTGGTTTAAAACATCGTCTCCGCCCGTCACGGACCCCCGCGTGGTTTAAAACACCGTCTCCGCCCGTCACGGACCCCCGCGTGGTTTTAAACATCGTCTCCGCCCGTCACGGACCCCCGCGTGGTTTAAAACATCGTCTCCGCCCGTCACGGACCCCCGCGTGGTTTAAAACACCGTCTCCGCCCGTCACGGACCCCCGCGTGGTTTTAAACACCGTCTCCGCCCGTCACGGACCCCCAAGTGGTTTAAAACACCGTCTCCACCCGTCACGGACCCCCACGTGGTTTAAAACATCGTCTCCGCCCGTCACGGACCCTCACGTGGTTTAAAACATCGTCTCCGCCCGTCACGGACCCCCACGTGGATTTAAACATCGTCTCCGCCCGTCACGGACCCCCACGTGGTTTAAGACATCGTCTCCGCCCGTCACGGACTCCCATGTGGTTTAAAACATCGTCTCCGCCCGTCACAGACCCCCACGTGGTTTGAAACACCGTCTCCACCCGTCACGGACCCCTGCGTGGTTTTAAACATCATCTCCGCCCGTCACGAACCCCCACGTGGTTTAAAACACCGTCTCCGCCCGTCACGGACCCCCACGTGGTTTAAAACACCGTCTCCACCCGTCACGGACCCCCACGTGGTTTTAAACATCGTCTCTGCCCGTCACGGACCCCCACATGGTTTTAAACATCGTCTCCGCCCATCACGGACTCCCACGTGGTTTTAAACATCGTCTCTGCCCGTCACGGACCCCCACGTGGTTTTAAACATCGTCTCCGCCCGTCACGGACTCCCATGTGGTTTAAAACATCGTCTCCGCCCCGTCACGGACCCCCAAGTGGATTTAAACATCGTCTCCGCCCGTCACGGACCCCCACGTGGTTTTAAACATCGTCTCCGCCCGTCACGGACCCCCACATGGTTTAAAACATCGTCTCCGCCCGTCACGGACCCCCACGTGGATTTAAACATCGTCTCCGCCCGACACAGACCCCCACGTGGATTTAAACATCGTCTCCGCCCTTCACAGACCCCCACGTGGTTTAAAACATCGTCTCCGCCCGTCACGGACTCCCATGTGGTTTAAAACATCGTGTCCGCCCGTCACGGACCCCCACGTGGATTTAAACATCGTCTCTGCCCGTCACGGACCCCCACGTGGTTTAAAACACCGTCTCCACCCGTCACGGACCCCCACGTGGTTTAAAACATCATCTCCACCCGTCACGGACCCCCGCGTGGATTTAAACAGCGTCTCCATCTGTCGGGGACCCCCACGTGGTTTAAAACACCGTCTCCACCCGTCACGGACCCCCACGTGGTTTAAAACATCGTCTCCACCCGTCACGGACCCCCACGTGGTTTAAAACACCATCTCCACCCGTCACGGACCCCCACGTGGTTTAAAACATCGTCTCCACCCGTCACGGACCCCCACGTGGTTTAAAACATCGTCTCCACCCGTCACGGACCCCCACTTGGTTTTAAACACCATTTCCACCCGTCACGGACCCCCACGTGGTTTAAAACATCGTCTCCGCCCGTCACGAACCCCCATGTGGTTTAAAACATCGTCTCCACCCGTCACGGACCCTCACGTGGTTTTAAAACACTGTCTCCGCCCTGCCTGCCTGTAGGGGGCCCTCGCGTGGTCTGGCAACCCCCCTCGCATTTAACTGCGTCTGCTGTCTCTCTGCCCGGATCCACAACCGATCCTTGGGCTGACCCCCTCAAGGCCACCGATCTTTGAGGTGGGGTGGGGGGGGGGTTGTGAGCGCAGGAGGGAGGGTTTGCCTCAGCACAGAGTGAGGGTCTACGTGTGGAGAGAGAGATCGCGGGGGCCTCAGTCCACGGTCTCCACCACCCCCCCCCCCACCGAAAGCGGCCGCACGGGGAGACCGTGAAGTAAAAGCAGTGCCCGGCATGCCTGGCTCTGTCGGTGGGGGCGCTGGTGCGGGACGGCGAAGCCATGATGAAACTCGCGGGTGGACTGAGTGCGGCTGGGGTCACCCCGTTACCGGGAGGGTGCGGGGTGTGGGGGGGGGGGGGCTGCTGCCCCGGTTGGAGGGCCCCAGGCGAACTGGGGTCGTTTTCATCGCGGCGTCCGAGGCCGAGGAAGAGATGTACACGTTTCTGAGAGGCGCAGGCAGAAACATGGAAAACCGACAGCACATTACAGGCCCTTCGGCCCACAAAGCTGTGCCGGACACGTCCCTGCTTTAGAAATTACCCAGGCCCACTCATACCCCTCTACATTTCTAAGGTGCGTGTACCTATCTAAGAGGCTCTTAAAAGACCCTATCATATCCGCCTCCATCACTGTTGCTGGCAGCCCATTCCACACACTCACCACTCTCTGAGTTAAAAAACTTACCCCTGACATCTCCTCTGTACCTACCTCCCAGCACCTTAAAGCTGTGCCCTCTCGTGCTGGCCACTTCAGCCCTGGGGGAAAACGCCCCTGACTATCCACACCATCAATGCCTCTCGTCATCCTGTGCCCCTATAAGGTCGGGCAGACGCCCGGTGGGGGGGGACATCTCACACCTAGAGGGCCTGCGTTCGAGGTGAGGCTCGCAGAGACGCACAGCAGACGAGCAGAGACGGGTGGCGTCCCCACACGGCCGGCCGGAGAACTGAGAGTTAATTGGCAGCAGTCCGGCTGTGCAGAGGGAGGTGGAGCGAGGAGGGAAGGAGCGAGGGAGGGAGAGAGAGAGAGAGGGAGGGAGGGAGGGAGGGAGGAGCGGCAGCAGGCGTTCGCGTTGAGAGCCGACAGAGACACTGACATCACAGGGCCAGATTCCATCAGCTTTGCCAACTCAACGATTCAAACCAGCTGTGGTGACATCTGGGAAAGAGAAAGAGAGAGAGAGAGAGAGAAAGAAACAGAGAGAGAGAGAGAGAAAGAAACAGAGAGAGAGAGAGAGAGAGAGAAACAGAGAGAGAGAGAAACAGAGACAGAGAGAGAGAGACAGAGAGAGAGACAGAGAGAGAGAAACAGAGAGAGAGAGAGACAGAGACAGAGAGAGAGGGGGGGAGGGAGAGAGACACAGAGGGAGAGAAACAGAGAGAGAGAGAGACAGAGAGACAGAGAGAGACAGAGAGACAGAGAGAGAGAGAGGGGGGGAGGGAGAGAGATTGGGGAGGAGGGAGAGAGAGGGGGAGGGAGAGAGAGGGGGAGGGAGAGAGAGGGGGATAGAGGGAGGAGGGAGAGAGAGTGTGGAGAGAGATGGGGAGACGGGGGCGAGGGAGAAGCAGACGAGATGCAGGAGGGGGGAAGAATGGGAGAGGCTGGGGT
Source organism: Mobula birostris (assembly GCF_030028105.1). Classification (NCBI taxonomy): domain Eukaryota; kingdom Metazoa; phylum Chordata; class Chondrichthyes; order Myliobatiformes; family Myliobatidae; genus Mobula; species Mobula birostris. The sequence continues at coordinate 29,537 of NW_027274194.1, read as the reverse complement.
AGGGCAGGGGGGAGAGAGAGGGGAGATGGAGGCGAGAGGTTGAGGAGGAGGGTGTGTGGGTGGAGTGAGGGAAAGGAGGGAGACTTTACGGCGGGAGATTGGCGGGGGCAGAGGGAGGGTGAGAGAGGTGGCGGCTGGGGACACGGACAGGGAGCCTGGTTTACATTGTTTACGCTGGAGCACTGCCAAATGCATCAGCCGGCACTCCCTCAACAGTCAACGGCTAAACTGCTCAAACCCTTTCACATCTCAGCTCTAGAACTGCTCTCCCATGGGAGGGAGCCTCACCCTGTGCGTCTCACCCCGGGACTGTGTGGAAGGAGATTCACTCTGTGTCTGACCCCGGGAGAGTGTGACGGGACGGTGCAGAGGGAGATTCACTCTGTGTCTGACCCCGGGAGTGTGTGATGGGACGGTGCGGGGGGAGATTCACTCTGTGTCTGACCCCGGGAGTGTGTGATGGGACGGTGCGGAGGGAGATTCACTCTGTGTCTGACCCCGGGAGAGTGTGACGGGACGGTGCGGAGGGAGATTCACTCTGTGTCTGACCCCGGGAGTGTGTGATGGGATGGTGTGGAGGGAGATTCACTCTGTGTCTGACCCCGGGAGTGTGTGATGGGACGGTGCGGAGGGAGATTCACTCTGTGTCTGACCCCGGGAGTGTGTGATGGGACGGTGCGGAGGGAGATTCACTCTGTGTCTGACCCCGGGAGTGTGTGATGGGACGGTGCGGAGGGAGATTCACTCTGTGTCTGACCCCGGGAGTGTGTGACGGGACGGTGCGGAGGGAGATTCACTCTGTGTCTGACCCCGGGAGTGTGTGATGGGACGGTGTGGAGGGAGATTCACTCTGTGTCTGACCCCTGGGAGTGTGTGACGGGACGGTGTGGAGGGAGATTCACTCTGTGTCTGACCCCGAGAGTGTGTGACGGGACGGTGTGGAGGGAGATTCACTCTGTGTCTGACCCCGGGAGTGTGTGATGGGACGGTGCGGAGGGAGACTCACTCTGTGTCTGACCCCGGGAGTGTGTGATGGGACGGTGCGGAGGGAGGTTCACTCTGTGTCTGACCCCGGGAGTGTGTGACGGGACGGTGTGGAGGGAGATTCACTCTGTGTCTGACCCCGGGAGTGTGTGATGGGACGGTGCGGAGGGAGACTCACTCTGTGTCTGACCCTCGGGAATGTGTGATGGGACGGTGCGGAGGGAGATTCACTCTGTGTCTGACCCCCGGGAATGTGCGATGGGACGGTGCGGAGGGAGATTCACTCTGTGTCTGACCCCGGGAGTGTGTGACGGGACGGTGCGGAGGGAGATTCACTCTGTGTCTGACCCCGGGGAGTGTCTGATGGGACGGTGTGGAGGGAGATTCACTCTGTGTCTGACCCCCGGGAATGTGCGATGGGACGGTGCAGAGGGAGACTCACTCTGTGTCTGACCCCCGGGAGTGTGTGATGGGACGGTGCGGAGGGAGACTCACTCTGTGTCTGACCCTCGGGAATGTGTGATGGGACGGTGCGGAGGGAGATTCACTCTGTGTCTGACCCCGGGAGTGTGTGACGGGACGGTGTGGAGGGAGATTCACTCTGTGTCTGACCACGGGAGTGTGTGATGGGACGGCGTGGAGGGAGATTCACTCTGTGTGTCTGACCCCGGGAGTGTGTGATGGGACGGTGTGGACGGAGATTCACTCTGTGTCTGACCCCGGGAGTGTGTGATGGGACGGAGTGGAGGGAGATTCGCTCTGTGTCTGACCCCGGGAGTGTGTGATGGGACGGTGCGGAGGGAGATTCGCTCTGTGTCTGACCCCGGGAGTGTGTGATGGGACGGTGCGGAGGGAGATTCACTCTGTGTCTGACCCCGGGAGTGTGTGATGGGACGGTGTGGAGGGAGATTCACTCTGTGTCTGACCACGGGAGTGTGTGATGGGACGGTGTGGAGGGAGATTCGCTCTGTGTCTGACCCCTGGGAATGTGCGATGGGACGGTGTGGAGGGAGACTCACTCTGTGTCTGACCCCCGGGAGTGTGTGATGGGACGGTGTGGAGCGATGACGACTGTGAGATATTGAGTTAAGGTTGAGCAGTTGAAAAAAAAAACTTGTTCAGCCTGAAAGTCCAGCCATCGTTGCCAAATTATCTGACCAAAACTCCCAGTTTCAACTTAAATTTCCAGCATATGAGTCACTCACAGGGATGTGTTACACTTTGCATAACCAGGCAGAGAGCTGGAACGTTCCCAGCCTGCACAGCACTTCCCAAACACCAGTCATTCCAAACTACAACACCCTCACACCAAACCCCCTGACTGATTGAGGGATGTAACCCACTCCCGGGGATCTGTTATTCTATCTATAAACCCACCCCGAACCCCCGGATTAGATCCCAGCCTGTAACCCACTCCCGGGGATCTGTTGTTCTATATATAAACCCCCTCGTACCCCTGGATCAGATCTCAGTCTGTAACCCACTCCCGGGGATCTGTTATTCTATATATAAACCCCCCTGAGCCCCTGGATTAGATCCCAGTCTGTAACCCACTCCCGGGGATCTGTTGTTCTATATATAAACCCCCGAACCCCTGGATTAGATCCCAGTCTGTAACCCACTCCCGGGGATCTGCTATTCTATATATAAACCCCCCCCCGAACCCCTGGATTAGATCCCAGTCTGTAACCCACTCCCAGGGATCTGTTATTCTATATATAAACCCCCCGAACCCCTGGATTAGATCCCAGTCTGTAACCCACTCCCGGGGATCTGTTATTCTATATATAAACCCCCCCGAACCCCTGGATTAGATCCCAGCCTGTAACCCACTCCCGGGGATCTGTTATTCTATATATAAACCCCCTCGAACCCCTGGATCAGATCTCAGTCTGTCACCCACTCCCAGGGTCCTGCTATTTTATACACAGTGAATTCCAGTTAACTTGGCCGTCGGTTTATTTGGGACAACTCTTAAAAGAACAAAAACTAATGGAGAAAGTAGCTGGGATTCTCTTCGCTTATTCGGGATGCTGTGCCGCTTAATCGGGTCAGGAGACTGCCGCCAAACAGGTTCCAACGAGCGTTGCTTGTATTTGTGTGATCATCAGAGCGTGCTCTGAACTGTGCTCAGAGCAAACAGTTTTGAAAAAGTCTCAGTTACAGGTATTTGTGTTCAAAAAGCAGTGATTTTTGTCACTGATAGTTGGTGAGAAGTCAGTAGTAAGATAACTTTGCTCACCGCAGTTTCAAATATTCGGGCTTGGTGATGCCAGGAACGACCGGGAGTGAAAATGAAATGATTTCACTAATTCAACAAGTCAGCAACTACGAATAGTTTGAAGGTAACGTCAATCACCTTGAATGTTCCAATGAAAAGGAAGATTTGGAGGGTGCCGTCGTCGAAAGCATTGAAGGGAGGCAGAGCATTATCGGTACAGGGCGCCTGCGCTAATTGAGTTCATTCACAGTCAGTCAAAAGAACACAACGGCGTACTCTGTGTGAATTCCTCTGTCGATAACCGTCAGGAACCAATGCACAGTTTTCTGGTACTGCGGTAGTATTGACAGTGGTCTGATTTGTTCGGTATTTCATCTTAAAATGGGATTTATTCCTCAGCTTGACCTTTCTAACTGTGAAACTTCCACGACCTGGGCAAGCCGCTTAATTGGGCCAATATGTACCAACCCTGTGACCCAATGAACCTGAATCCACGGGGTACATATATAACCCCCGCCCCCCCCCCCGAACCCCTGGATTAGATCCCAGTCTGTAACCTACTCCCAGGGATCTGTTCGTCTATATAAAAACCCCGAGAACCCCTGGATTAGATCCCAGTTTGTAACCCACTGCCGGGAATCTGTTATTCTATATATAAACCCCCTGAACCCCTGGATCAGATACCAGCCTGTAATGGAGGGCAACAGAACTTCCTGTTCACCCCCACTGTCTGCACTCAGATATGCCCCCACCTGTGGTTTCACTCCCTGTGGGAGCACACACACTCTCCCCACCATTTCCTCTGCTGACTGATCCCAAATCTCTCTGGAACGGTTTTGCGATGAGAATTCACTGAGTCACATCGAGCATGAGAGACAGAGAGAGAGAGAGAGAGGGAGAGAGAGAGAGCGAGAGAGAGTGAGAGAGAGAGAGAGCGAGAGAGAGAGCGCACACTCAAAGACACACCCGAGATTTAGGATTTGCAAATGTGAACCAGACTCAACACAAGAAAAAGTCCTTCCGCCCCACCAAACTGTGGCAGAACAGCAAAACTGATCTGTCTGTATCCCTCTAAACCTTTCCTATCTGTGTCCCTGTCCAAGTGTCGTTAATGTACCTGCCTTGACCACTTCCTCTGGCAGCTCGGACCACAGACGGACTACCACCTGGGTGAAAAAGATTCCTTCCCCCCCCCCCACCCCCCCATCTTAAACCTGTGCCCTCTGGTTCCTGATTCTCCGACCCTGGGGAAAAGTCTGTGCACACTGACCCTATCTGTGCCCCTCGTGGTTTAACACACCTCTGTAAGGTCACCCCTGCACTCCAGGGAATAAAGTCCCAACCTGCCCGACCTCTCTCCGTAACTCAGTCCCTCGAGTCCCGGCGTCATCCTCCTAAATCTCCCTCTGCACTCTTCCCAGCTCGACGGCATCTCTCCCACAGCAGAACAACCAAAACCGAACACAGTACTCCAAGTGCGGCCTCACCGACGTCTTGTACAACTGTGACGTGACCTCCCGTCTCCTGTACTCGGTGCCCTGACCGACGAAGGCCGGCGTGACAAACGTCTTCTTCACCGGCCTGTCTACCTGTGACCCCACTTTCAGAGAACTGTGTCCCCGTACCCCGAGGTCCCTCTGTTCTACAACACTCCCCAGGGTCCCTGTCTACCTGTGACCCCACTTTCAGAGAACTGTGTCCCCGTACCCCTGGGTCCGTCTGTTCTACAGCACTCACTGGGGTCCCTGTCTACCTGTGACCCCACTTTCAGAGAACTGTGTCCCTGTACCCCGAGGTCCCTCTGTTCTACAACACTCCCCAGGGTCCCTGTCTACCTGTGACCCCACTTTCAGAGAACTGTGTCCCCGTACCCCGAGGTCTCTCTGTTCTACAACACTCCCCAGGGTCCCCGTCTACCTGTGACCCCACTTTCAGAGAACTGTGTCCCCGTACCCCTGGGTCCGTCTGTTCTACAACACTCCCCAGGGTCCCTGTCTACCTGTGACCCCACTTTCAGAGAACTGTGTCCCTGTACCCCGAGGTCCCTCTGTTCTACAACACTCCCCAGGGTCCCTGTCTACCTGTGACTCCACTTTCAGAGAACTGTGTCCCCGTACCCCGAGGTCTCTCTGTTCTACAACACTCCCCAGGGTCCCTGTCTACCTGTGACTCCACTTTCAGAGAACTGTGTCCCTGTACCCCGAGGTCTCTCTGTTCTACAACACTCCCCAGGGTCCTACTGTGCACTGTTAAATTCACATCCTGGATCTGACTTCCCCAAACACAACACCTCACACTCATCTGAATTAAACTGTGTTTGCCGTATCTTGGCCCAGCTGATCGCGGTTCCCCCTCCCCCCCCCCCCCCCAGTAAATCACGATAATCGTCCTCACTGGAAATGACATCAGCTGTTGTGGAGACATCTGCTAACTGATTAATTGCAGCTTCTTTTCCACCCTGTCTACCTCTCGGTAGGACAACCAGGTTTTATGGACAACTCTCACTATTTAACTGCATTTGCCACCTTTCTCCCTGGATCTGCAGCCCACCGTGTCCTTGGGGGGTGGGGGGGGGAAGAGAGGTACCTGAACTGTCCACAGCACCACCAACCACCCATCTTCCAGTGCATGATAGAGGACTGAGGCCAGACTGCGTACGTGCAAATATCTGCACGAGTCTGTGTGTGTGCACACCTGTGTTCATGAGCACGCGCGTCTGTCTGTGTGCATGAGCACATCTGTGTCTGCATGTGTGCGCGTTTGAGTGCATGCGTGTGCATGTCCGTCTGCGCGCGTGTGCATGCCTGAGTGTGTGGGTCCGTGCGTGCCTCTTTCTGTTTCTGTACTGCACATGGCCTCTGTGAACAAATCCAGTCCGGCGTTTAATAATTAACTGTTATCTCCGAATTGTGTGAGAGTGCCTGTGTGTAAACCGCTGTACGAAAGTCCACTGCTCTCAAACCCCATCGTCAGCTCTTCTTCCCTCCCCCCATCCGGCTCTCCCAGGCTCCAAGTCCACTCTGCCCCCTCCCTGCCTCCTATCCCCCCGCCGGTGAGAGTTTTCTGCCGTCTCAGTGTCACGCCCCCCCCCCCCCCACCGTCTCTGTTTGGAGTGAACCTGGGGCTGGGAGGGACAGAGAGAGACAGATGGGAAGGAGAGGGAGAGGAAAAGGGAGAGACAATCAGATGGGGAAGAGAGGGAGGGAGGGGAGACACATAGAGATGTGGGGGAGAGGCATAGTCATTGTCATACTTAACTGATCCCGGGGGAAATTGGTTAAATTTCCAATTTCCAGAAGCATCAGATGACCAGACAGGGTCACCCTCCCCCCCACCCCTTCCTGGGGCTGGGATCTTTCTGTGTCTAGCCAGACAAGTAGAGTTGGCAAACGCTGACCTCAGCAAAACCTCCACCCTCGCCCCACCGGAAGGGCAACGGACAGGAAATGATTCGGGAAAAAGGCTGCCAAGCGAGGGCATGCCTGGATTTGGGGGACAACGTGGGCAATTGGGACAGGTCCAGGGCGGCCAGCACAGCCAGGTCAGGCTGAGTGGCCTCATTTCCGTGCGGAGTGACCCTTTCTCTGCCCTCCTCCTCCTCCATTTCCCTCTCCCAGTCCATTCCTTCCAGGTCACTCACCTCTCCAAGTCCTCTTGCCCTCCCTCCCATCCTCCTTCTCCCTTCCTCCCGCCCTCCACCTCCTCACTCAACCCCTTCGCCCGTCCACCTCCCTCACCCTCCCTCCCCACTCAGTCACTGCCACCCCTCAATCCCTCTGAACCCCTCCCCATCCCTCTCCCTCCCTCACCTTTCAATCCCCTCCTTAATTCTTCCCCTCTCCCTGTTCTTCACTCCCTCCAGCTTTCTCCTTCCTCTCCACCTCCTCCCACGCTCCCCCTGCCCTCTCTCCCAGTTACCGCACCCCTCACCCGCCCCGACTCCGAGGCAACTTCGCCCCTCTCACCTCCTCGCCCCCCTCCGCCGATGTCCTATCCGGGACGGACCAGCCGCCCTGCCGATGGCTTGCTCCGGCCGGCGTCCACTCGGCCCGTCCTTGCCCTGCAGGCGGAGCCCGGGCGCTCCCTCGGGCGGCGGAGCGGGCACACTCACACACAGACACGGGACGGGGTGGGAGGGGTGGAGGCGCTCCCTCGGCCGGCGGAGCGGACACACACAGACACACGGCGCTCCCTCGGCTGCTGGACGGCGGCGCAACTCCGGGGCTCCGGGACGGGACGGGACGGGAGCCGCCCCGCCTAGCCGGGGGGGCGTGGCCACGCCCTTCATTTGCATAGCACCGCCCACCTCATCTGCATCCTCACCGCCCACCGCTGACGTGCCTCGGCTCCCTTCTCTTGCCCGCCCCCCCCCCCACCCCGGAGCGGCCTATTTGCATGTGCCCGCCCCCCCAACACTTTCACTGGCCACACCCCCTCCGTGGGCCGCGTCACCGACGCCACTCTCCGCCCCGCCCCCATATGACGTCACCGGCGACGCACCGCCCAGCCCGGGGGTGGAAACGTCATCACGCCAGCCAAGCCCCGCCTACCCTGAACCAAAAACAGGTTCTTCTGCACGCAAATATGATTCTCTGCCCAAAGGAACAACAAACACGACAAGGCGCAGGGACGGGGGCCCCAAACCCCCGCTGGACAAGGCGGGAAGAGACACTCCTCCCTGCATCCGCCAGCACCCTTCCCGGCGGGGTGCAGATCCGGGAAGGATTAAGAGAATTAAAAAAGCCCCCTGAACAAGGCGGCGTGCGTCATTACGTCAGGAGGCGTGCGTCATTCCGTCAGGCGGGCGATGACGTCACCGCCTCCTAACCGGCCCCACCAGGGGTTGGAGAGACAACTAACAGCGAAAAAAAAACAAACACGCAAAGCTGGCAGCGCAAAGCAAAAAAAATATTTTTAAAAAATCACCTCGGATAAAGCGGCTGGAGGGGGGGAAGCGAGCGCCGTGACGTCACGCCCAGCAACGACCCCTGACCCCGCCACCCCAGGATTGGAGGAGGAGGGGGTGTTAACAGAAAAGGAGAGCGGGGCTTTTCCAAAAACGCCCCGTTTTGTGTGTGAAATCGGAGAGAGAGCGGGTGGGCGGGGGGGGAAGAAAATCAGAGGTCAAGGCTGTGGCGGGCGGCCGGGCGACGTCACTTCCGGTGGCGGGGGGAGGGACAAGATGGCGGCGGCCGACGTGCTGGAGTACAACGAGGTGTTCCTGGAGCAGAAAGGCAGCCTGGTGCGGCCCGGCCGGGACCCCGCTGGCCCCGGGGCCGTCCGTCCGTCCGTCTGTGTCCGGGTCCCCCTGGGGCCGTCCGTCCGTCTGTGTCCGGGTCCCCCGGGGGCCGTCCGTCCGTCCGTGTCCGGGGGGGTCCGTCCGTCCGTGTCCGGGTCCCCCAGGTCCGTCCGTCTGTGTCCGGGTCCCCCCGGGTCCGTCCGTCTGTGTCCGGGTCCCCCGGGTCCGTCCGTCTGTGTCCGGGTCCCCCTGGGGCCGTCCGTCCGTCCGTGTCCGGGGGGGTCCGTCCGTCCGTCTGTGTCCGGGTCCCCCAGGTCCGTCCGTCTGTGTCCGGGTCCCCCGGGGGCCGTCCGTCCGTCCGTGTCCGGGGGGGTCCGTCCGTCCGTGTCCGGGTCCCCCAGGTCCGTCCGTCTGTGTCCGGGTCCCCCCGGGTCCGTCCGTCTGTGTCCGGGTCCCCCGGGTCCGTCCGTCTGTGTCCGGGTCCCCTCGGGGCCGTCTGTCTGTGTCCGGGTCCCCCGGGGGCCGTCCGTCCGTCCGTGTCCGGGGGGGTCCGTCCGTCCGTGTCCGGGTCCCCCAGGTCCGTCCGTCTGTGTCCGGGTCCCCCCGGGGCCGTCCGTCTGTGTCCGGGTCCCCCGGGGCCGTCCGTCTGTGTCCGGGTCCCCCGGGTCCGTCCGTCTGTGTCCGGGTCCCCCGGGTCCGTCCGTCTGTGTCCGGGTCCCCCTGGGGCCGTCCGTCCGTCCGTGTCCGGGGGGGTCCGTCCGTCCGTCTGTGTCCGGGTCCCCCAGGTCCGTCCGTCTGTGTCCGGGTCCCCTCGGGGCCGTCTGTCTGTGTCCGGGTCCCCCAGGTCCGTCCGTCTGTGTCCGGGTCCCCCGGGTCCGTCTGTCTGTGTCCGGGTCCCCCGGGTCCGTGTGTCCGTCCGTCTGTGTCCGAGTCCCCCGGGTCCGTCCGTCTGTGTCCGGGTCCCCCGGGGGCGTCTGTCTGTGTCCGGGTCCCCCGGGGGTCCGTCCATCCGTCTGTGTCCGGGTCCCCCCGGGTCCGTCCGTCTGTGTCCGGGTCCCCCGGGTCCGTCCGTCTGTGTCCGGGTCCCCCGGGGCCGTCTGTCTGTGTCCGGGTCCCCCGGGGGCCGTCCGTCCGTCCGTGTCCGGGGGGGTCCGTCCGTCCGTCTGTGTCCGGGTCCCCCTGGGGCCGTCCGTCCGTCCGTGTCCGGGGGGGTCCGTCCGTCCGTCTGTGTCCGGGTCCCCCAGGTCCGTCCGTCTGTGTCCGGGTCCCCTCGGGGCCGTCTGTCTGTGTCCGGGTCCCCCGGGTCCGTCCGTCTGTGTCCGGGTCCCCCGGGTCCGTCTGTCTGTGTCCGGGTCCCCCGGGTCCGTCCGTCCGTCCGTGTCCGTCCGTCTGTGTCCGAGTCCCCCGGGTCCGTCCGTCTGTCCGTGTCCGGGTCCGTCCGTCTGTGTCCGGGTCCCCCGGGGGCCGTCCGTCCGTCCGTGTCCGGGGGGGTCCGTCCATCCGTCTGTGTCCGGGTCCCCCAGGTCCGTCCGTCTGTGTCCGGGTCCCCCCGGGTCCGTCCGTCTGTGTCCGGGTCCCCCGGGTCCGTCCGTCTGTGTCCGGGTCCCCCGGGTCCGTCCGTCTGTGTCCGGGTCCCCCGGGGCCGTCTGTCTGTGTCCGGGTCCCCCGGGGGCCGTCCGTCCGTCCGTGTCCGGGGGGGTCCGTCCGTCCGTCTGTGTCCGGGTCCCCTCGGGGCCGTCTGTCTGTGTCCGGGTCCCCCGGGGGCCGTCCGTCTGTGTCCGGGTCCCCTCGGGGCCGTCTGTCTGTGTCCGGGTCCCCCGGGGGCCGTCCGTCCGTCCGTGTCCGGGTCCCCCGGGTCCGTCCGTCTGTGTCCGGGTCCCTCCGGGGCCGTCCGTCTGTGTCCGGGTCCCCCGGGTCCGTCCGTCTGTGTCCGGGTCCCTCCGGGGCCGTCCGTCTGTGTCCGGGTCCCCCGGGGCCGTCTGTCTGTGTCCGGGTCCCCCCGGGTCCGTCCGTCTGTGTCCGGGTCCCCCTGGGGCCGTCCGTCCGTCCGTGTCCGGGGGGGTCCGTCTGTCCGTGTCCGGGTCCGTCCGTCTGTGTCTGGGTCCCCCAGGGCCGTCCATCTGGGTCCCCCCGGGGCCGTCTGTCTGTGTCTGGGTCCCCCCCCCCGGGGCCGTCTGTCCGTCTGTGTCTGGGGGGGGGTGTCTGGGTCTCCATGGCCGGGTTCAGCTCGCCCCAGGGCCGTCAGTCTGTGTCTGGGTCTCCCTCATCACTCAGTCTGTGTCTGGGGGGAGTGGGTCGGTGTCTGGGTTCCCCTGGTGCGGCCCGGCTGGGTTCAGCTCGCCCCGGGGCCGCTCAGTCTGTGTGTGTTGGAAAGACCCCTCTCACCGTGAGGAGGGGTGTCAGTGTTATAGATTTGTGTGTGTGTGTGAGAGACAGGGACTGTTCAGTGTGTGTGACCCCTGTCACTGTGAGGAGGGTGTCTGGGTCACTCTGACAGTGTGTCGTCAGTGTTACAGATCCGTGTGTGAGTGAGTCTGTGTTTCTGGGAGGTGGTGTTCATCGTAGAAACGCCGTTCAGAAACCTGGCGGAGGGGAAGAAGCCATGCCTGAATCGTTGAGTGTGTGTGTGTATTCAGGCTCCTGAGCCTTCTCCCTGATATTAGCTGTGAGAAGAGGCATGGCCTGGGTGATGGGGGTCCTTAATGGTGGCACCATGGTGAGGTGGTGTGTGTTTGTTTTCGAGTGTGTCTGGGGACAGGATGTGAATCTGTGCAGTCAGTTTTCTGATGTGTTTCTCTCTCTGTCTCTCTCTCTCTCGCTGCGACGGTTTCTTTGCGTCCCGGTCGTCCCCCCCGCCCCACTGGCTGCGATTCAGGTGGACGGACGTCTGCGTCTCAGCCGCCAGAACATAGTCTTCAAGAACAGCAAGACGGGGAAGGTGGACAGCGTCCCCGCGTCCGAGGTCCGCGACGGGGTCTGGAGGAGGGTGGCCCGCGGGTACGGCCTGAAACTCCAGCTGCACAGCGGAGGCCTCTACAAATACGATGGCTTCCGCGAGTCGGTGAGCAAGGGGAGGAGAGGCCGCCACGGGCGCTGTGGGATGCGGGACGAGTACGGGGAGGGCAGAGCCTTTCTAAGCCAGACCGCACTTGCAGTATCGCGAGCAATTTTGGGCCCCCTTATCGACGAAAGACGGATTTCGGAGTGGAGATGCGTCCCTACCAAAGGAGGTGTGAGGCGCATCCTCCCTCCGCAAGCCGGCAGGCCACCCGCGGGCGAGGTGTGGCTCCTGTTTAGCCGCCCGATCAGGGTCACCAGAAGCCGTGGGAGCAGGTGGTGGACGGTCGTATGAGCGGCCGGCGCAGATCACAAGTCCGGGTTGGGCGACCTCTGACCCCAGGCGAACAATCTCCAAAGAGTATTGACAATGGCTGGGGTCACCCGTCTTGTAAAAAAAAAAGTAACTGCCCAGAGGGAGGCAACGGCAAATCACTTCTGTAGAAAAATGTGCCAAGAACAGTCACAATCATGGAAAGATCGTGATCACTTATGTCATATGACACGGCACATAATGACGATGATGAATTGTGTGTGGGGAGAGGCCTGGGGGGGCCACTCAGTCAAACCCATTGCCTATTGAAAGGATTATATAGAATGGATGTGGAGAGGACGTTTCCTGTAGTGGGGGAGTCCAGGACCAGAGGACACAGATAGAGTGGATGTGGAGAGAATGTTTCCTATGCTGGGGGAGTCTAGGACCAGAGGACACAGATAGAGTGGATGTGGAGAGGACGTTTCCTGTAGTGGGGGAGTCCAGGACCAGAGGACACAGATAGAGTGGATGTGGAGAGGATGTTTCCTGTAGTGGGGGAGTCTAGGGCCAGAGGACACAGATAGAGTGGATGTGGAGAGGATGTTTCCTGTAGTGGGGGGGTCTAGGACCAGAGGACACAGATAGAGTGGATGTGGAGAGGATGTTTCCTGTAGTGTGGGAGTCTAGGACCAGAGGACACAGATAGAGTGGATGTGGAGAGGATGTTTCCTGTAGTGGGGGAGTCCAGGACCAGAGGACACAGATAGGGTGGATGTGGAGAGGATGTTTCCTATAGTGGGGGAGTCTAGGATCAGAGGACACAGATAGAGTGGATGTGGAGAGAATGTTTCCTGTAGTGGGGGGGTCTAGGACCAGAGGACACAGATAGAGTGGATGTGGAGAGGATGTTTCCTGTAGTGGGGGAGTCTAGGACCAGAGGACACAGATAGAGTGGATGTGGAGAGGATGTTTCCTGTAGTGGGGGAGCCTAGGACCAGAGGACACAGATAGAGTGGATGTGGAGAGGATGTTTCCTATCATGGGGGAGTCTAGGACCAGAGGACACAGATAGAGTGGATGTGGAGAGGATGTTTCCTGTAGTGGGGGAGTCTAGGACCAGAGGACACAGATAGGGTGGGTGTGGAGAGGATGTTTCCTGTAGTGGGGGAGTCTAGGACCAGAGGACACAGATAGAGTGGATGTGGAGAGGATGTTTCCTGTAGTGGGGGAGTCTCGGACCAGAGGACACAGATAGAGTGGATGTGGAGAGGATGTTTCCTATGGTGGGGGAGTCTAGGACCAGAGGACACAGATAGAGTGGATGTGGAGAGGATGTTTCCTGTAGTGGGGGAGTCAGGGACCAGAGGACACAGATAGAGTGGATGTGGAGAGGATGTTTCCTATGGTGGGGGAGTCTAGGACCAGAGGACACAGATAGAGTGGATGTGGAGAGGATGTTTCCTGTAGTGGGGGAGTCAGGGACCAGAGGACACAGATAGAGTGGATGTGGAGAAGATGTTTCCTATGGTGGGGGAGTCTAGGACCAGAGGACACAGCCTCAGAATAGAGAGGACGTCCGATAGTAAGTTATTTCTATAGCCAGATGGTGGTGAATCTGTGGAATTCGTTGCGACAGGTGGCTGTGGGGGACGAGGCATCGGGTAGAAGGGACGAGGTTGATGATAGATTCTCAATTAGGGTGTCAAACGTTCCCTCTAAACTGTGCGCACGCACATTTTTTACCCAGCGCACAAAGTAAACCAATGTGTGCGCAGGAGGTCAGTTACCTAAAATAATGTCGTCGTTAATAATTATACTTATTGAAAATCTTTTAGCTAACTGTTTCTGTTAACTAGTTAGTCGGTTTTTCAAATACCCCACTGCACGTCACTAATTTATGTCACCTCACCTATCCTGTTCCGGTTTGTACAGCTGCATCACGGCGGCGGCCACGTTTGGCGGACAGTGTTCATATCGTACAGTTTACAAAGGTTCATTTCAAATCCTGTAGATAGCTTACTGAGTTTTTACTAGAAAAAATGTTGATTCACTATGTGGAATTTAAAAGATGTGAAGGGCAAAGGAACTGCAAATTTGTTTAAATTTGAATGGCTTAACAAAATGGTAGAAGCTGTTACACGGAAAGCTCATGAGGTCACGAACGTTCAGCTGCGAGAAATATTTACGTATGATTCGGAATCAGGATACTTGGTAGTGTGGAGGAGCAGAGGGATCTCGGGGTACATGTCCACAGATCCCTGAAAGTTGCCTCACAGGTGGATAGGGTAGTTAAGAAAGCTTATGGGGTGTTAGCTTTCATAAGTCGAGGGACAGAGTTTAAGAGTCACGAGGTAATGATGCAGCTCTATAAAACTCTGGTTAGGCCACACTTGGAGTACTGTGTCCAGTTCTGGTCGCCTCACTATAGGAAGGATGTGGAAGCATTGGAAAGGGTGCAGAGGAGATTTACCAGGATGCTGCCTGGTTTAGAAAGTATGGATTATGATCAGAGATGAAGGGAGCTAGGGCTTTACTCTGGAGAGAAGGAGGATGAGAGGAGACATGATAGAGGTGTACAAGATAATAAGAGGAATAGATAGAGTGGACAGCCAGCGCCTCTTCCCCAGGGCACCACTGCTCAATACAAGAGGACATGGCTTTAAGGTAAGGGGTGGGAAGTTCAAGGGGGATATTAGAGGAAGGTTTTTTACTCAGAGAGTGGTTGGTGCATGGAATGCACTGCCTGAGTCAGTGGTGGAGGCAGATACACTAGTGAAGTTTAAGAGACTAATAGACAGGTATATGGAGGAATTTAAGGTCGGGGCTTATATGGGAGGCAGGGTTTGAGGGTCGGCAGAACATTGTGGGCCGAAGGGCCTGTACTGGGCTGTACTATTCTATGTTCTGTGTTATCTGTTTGTATTGTCGTGATGCGAAAGTTGCTGGAGAATTTGCTAGCGGAAAGAAGTGGGATGATATTTGGAAACTTGACTTTTTGAAGCGTCATTTGGCAAGTAAATCGCATTTGGACGGCGTGCAAAAGCTCAGGCAACAGAACCCATCATTACCCGTTACAGGAGTGCTGCACATATTACGGTTGAGTGCAGATGAATGACAGCGAAAACTATCAAACTCAGAGGACTTCAAAGTTGAGGTACAAGAATGGTCAGCTTTTGATTTCTCTGCAATTACAGATTGTGACTTCACATTTGACGATAAACAAGTTAAGTCATAGTCATACTTTTTAGATCCCGGGGGAAATTGGTTTTCGTTACAGTTGCTCCATAAATAATAAATAGTAATAAAACCATAAATAGTTAAATAGTAATATGTAAATATGTAAATTATGCCAGGAAATAAGTCCAGGACCAGCCTATTGGCTCAGGGTGTCTGACCCTCCAAGGGAGGAGTTGTAAAGTTTGATGGCCACAGGCAGGAATGACTTCCTATGACGCTCTGTGCTGCATCTCGGTGGAATGAGTCTCTGGCTGAATGTACTCCTGTGCCCACCCAGTACATTATGTAGTGGACGGGAGACATTGTCCAAGATGACATGCAACTTGGACAGCACCCTCTTTTCAGACACCACCGTCAGAGAGTCCAGGTCCATCCCCACAACATCACTGGCCTTATGAATGAGTTTGTTGATTCTGTTGGTGTCTGCTACCCTCAGCCTGCTGCCCCAGCACACAACAGCAAACATGATCGCACTGGCCACCACAGACTCGTAGAACATCCTCAGCACCGTCCGGCAGATGTTAAAGGACCTCAGTCTCCTCAGGAAATAGAGACGGCTCTGACCCTTCTTGTAGACAGCCTCAGTGTTCTTTGACCACTGAGTTAATGCCTTATAATGATTTTCAAATATTGTAATAGTTAGTTTAATGATTTCAACTTTTCCGTGCAAGAAAAAATTAAATCCAAACCGATTTCAAACTTTGCTCAAATGGTGGCATTTGTACTTCAAAATGAACAGTTTGGCGACCTCGCACAGTTGATGGAGATTGGGGGAACCTTTCTTGGCGTCTCGTGCAGACTGTGAGCGAGGTTTTAGCCTGATGAATCAACTGAAAAACAAGCTGAGAAACCGTTTCGGTGAATGTTATTTGGATATGTTAATGAGAATCAAAAGCTATCAATACGATGGACGTTCTATTAGTTGAGATGGAGTTTACAAAGAATGGGTAAATGCCAAAGACAGGAGAGAGAGAAGATAACTGAGTGACTGAAATATGATAAAAATTAAAATAAATAAATAAATAAATATCTCCAACCTGATGGCATGAACATTGACTTCTCTAACTTCCACTAATGCCTCTTCGTACCCCAACCCTTATTTATTTATGTATTATTATTGTGTTTTTTTTCTTTCCCCTTTTTTTTCTCCCTCTGTCCCTCTCACTATAACTTCTTGCCCATCCTCTGGGCTTCCCCTCCCTCCCCTTTTCTTTCTCCCTAGGCCCTCCCGTCTCATGATCCTCTCCCTTCTCCAGCCCCATATCCCTTTTGCCGATCAACTTTCCTGCTCTTGGCTCTATCCCGTCCCCCTCCTGTCTTCTCCTATCATTTCGGATCTCCCCCTCTCCCTCCTACTTTCAAATCTCTTACTAGCTCTTCTTTCAGTTAGTCCTGACGAAGGGTCTCGGCCTGAAACGTCGACTGTACCTCTTCCTAGAGATGCTGCCTGGCCTGCTGCGTTCACCAGCAACTTTTTTGTGTGTGTGACTTAAATGTGTTATTTTGTTGTTGTTCTGCGCAGTTTATGTCAAGTATTTTGTAAACCTACGTAAACTGTCCCACGTGTGCATTCAGTGCGCACATACATTTCTCGCAGGAAAAAAAATTGCACGGCATAAGATTTTTGCGCACACTGACTAAAAATTAGCGGGAGCATTGGTGTCAAAGGTTATGGGGGGGCAGGCAGGAGGATGGGGTTGAGAGGGACAGTGAATGAGCCACTGTGGGATCTTGCAGTGAGTTAAATGGGCCGAACGGCTGAGTTAAGTTCCTGTGTCTCATGGTCGTCTCCCGCCGCAGGATTTTGACCGGATGGCAGAGTTTTTCCGGAGCAATTACCAGCTGGAACTGCAGGAGAAGGACATGTGTGTGAAGGGGTGGAACTGGGGGACTGCGCGCTTCAGCGGTAAGGCCGGGGACAGGGGACGGGGTCGGGAGAGGGTGGGGGGTGACGGGGAGGAGACAGATGTGTGTGTGTGGTGCGTGAAGGGGTGGAACTGGGGGGGGGCTCCGCCGTTTCCGGTATCTGACTCTTTCCCCCCCCCCCCCCCCCGCCCACCACCTCCGCAGGGCAGCTGCTGTCGTTCGACATCGGCGACCAGACCGCCTTCGAGATCCCCCTGACCAACGTCTCGCAGTGCACCACGGGCAAGAACGAGGTGACCCTGGAATTCCACCAGAGCGACGATGCGCAGGTCTCCCTCATGGAGGTCCGCTTCTACGTCCCCCCGTCACAGGAGGACGGCGTGGACCCCGTCGAGGTGAGGCGGGGCGGGCGGTCTGCGGGGGACAGAGCGTGCGAGGGAGGTAAGGGGGGGGCGGGTGGGAATGAGGGTGAGAGTTGCAGAGCTGAGTGAGGGGGCAGGAGATTAGGAACAGCAGAGGAATTGTACTCAGCTGGGCCGACAAGTGGCAGATGCAGTTTAATTCACACAAGTTCTGCAAAGGCAGATCCGATTTCACAGTGAACGGTGGGAGTCACAGGTAGACAGGGACCCTGGGGAGTGTTGTAGGACAGAGGGATCCAGGGGTACAGGGACACAGTTCTCTGAAAGTGGAGTCACAGGTAGACAGGGACCCTGGCGAGTGTTGTAGAACAGAGAGACCTCGAGGTACAGGGACACAGTTCTCTGAAAGTGGTGTCACAGGTAGACAGGGACCCTGGGGAGTGTTGTAGAACAGAGGGATCTCGGGGTACAGGGACACAGTTTTCTGAAAGTGGAGTCACAGGTAGACAGGGACCCTGGGGAGTGTTGTAGAACAGAGAGACCTCGGGGTACAGGGACACAGTTCTCTGAAAGTGGAGTCACAGGTAGACAGGGACCCTGGGGAGTGTTGTAGAACAGAGAGACCCAGGGGTACGGGGACACAGTTCTCTGAAAGTGGAGTCACAGGTAGACAGGGACCCTGGGGAGTGTTGTAGAACAGAGAGACCCAGGGGTACGGGGACACAGTTCTCTGAAAGTGGAGTCACAGGTAGACAGGGACCCTGGGGAGTGTTGTAGAACAGAGAGACCCAGGGGTACGGGGACACAGTTCTCTGAAAGTGGAGTCACAGGTAGGCATGGACCCTGGGGAGTGTTGTAGAACAGAGAGACCTCGGGTACAGGGACACAGTTCTCTGAAAGTGGAGTCACAGGTAGACAGGGACCCTGGGGAGTGTTGTAGAACAGAGAGACCCAGGGGTACGGGGACACAGTTCTCTGAAAGTGGGTTCACAGGTAGACAGGGACCCCGGGGAGTGTTGTAGAACAGAGAGATCTCGGGGTACAGGGACACAGTTCTCTGAAAGTGGAGTCACAGGTAGACAGGGACCCTGGGGAGTGTTGTAGTCCTCGGGGTACGGGGACACAGTTCTCTGAAAGTGGAGTCACAGGTAGACAGGGACCCTGGGGAGTGTTGTAGAACAGAGAGACCCAGGGGTACGGGGACACAGTTCTCTGAAAGTGGAGTCACAGGTAGGCATGGACCCTGGGGAGTGTTGTAGAACAGAGAGACCTCGGGGTACAGGGACACAGTTCTCTGAAAGTGGAGTCACAGGTAGACAGGGACCCTGGGGAGTGTTGTAGAACAGAGAGATCTCGGGGTACAGGGACACAGTTCTCTGAAAGTGGAGTCACAGGTAGACAGGGACCCTGGGGAGTGTTGTAGTCCTCGGGGTACAGGGACACAGTTCTCTGAAAGTGGGGTCACAGGTAGACAGGGACCCTGGGGAGTGTTGTAGAACAGACGGACCCAGGGGTATGGGGACACAGTTCTCTGAAAGTGGGGTCACAGGTAGACAGGCCGGTGAAGAAGACGTTTGTCACGCCGGCCTTCGTCGGTCAGGGCACCGAGTACAGGAGACGGGAGGTCACGTCACAGTTGTACAAGACGTCGGTGAGGCCGCACTTGGAGTACTGTGTTCGGTTTTGGTCGTCCTGCTGTGGGAGAGATGCCGTCGAGCTGGGAAGAGTGCAGAGGGAGATTTAGGAGGATGTCGCCGGGACTCGAGGGACTGAGTTACAGAGAGAGTTCGGGCAGGTTGGGACTTTATTCCCTGGAGTGCAGGGGTGACCTTACAGAGGTGTGTAAAACCACGAGGGGCACAGATAGGGTGAATGTGCACAGACTTTTTCCCCCAGGGTCAGGGAATCAGGAACCAGAGGGCACAGGAGACGGAGAAAGAGATTTGATAGGGGACCAAGAGGAAACTTTTTCACCCAGATGGTAGTTCGTCTATGGAACAAGCTGCCAGAGGAAGTAGTCGAGGCAGGTACATTAACAACACTCGGACAGGGACACGGACAGGGAAGGTTTAGACATAGAGGGGGATATGGGACAGGCTTAGATGGGAATTTACTGTTGCTGGGATACGCTTGGGACAAAGTGTCTGTGTAGTGAGTGAGGGAGACACAGAGAACTGGACCTCTGCAGCGGAGGGAAGGTGAGATCCTCTCACTCACCCCACCCCCTCCTCCTGTGTCACTCTTGGCCTTCTCCTCCCACAGGCCTTCTCCCAGAACGTCCTGTCACAGGCCGACATCATCCAGGCGACGGGAGACGCCCTCTGCATCTTCCGGGAGCTCCAGTGCCTGACCCCTCGTGGCCGGTACGACATCCGAATCTATCCCACCTTCCTGCACCTTCACGGAAAGACCTTCGACTACAAGATCCCCTACACGACCGTCCTTCGCCTCTTCCTGCTCCCACACAAGGACCAGAGGCAGATGTTCTTTGTGGTGAGTCTGGGGTCAGACAGAGTGAGGCTCCCTCCGCATCGTCCCAACACACACTCCCGGGGTCAGACACAGAGTGAATCTCCCTCCGCACCGTCCCATCACACACTCCCGGGGTCAGACACGGGGTGAATCTCCCTCCGTACCGTCCCATCACACACTCCCGGGGTCAGACACGGGGTGAATCTCCCTCCGTACCGTCCCATCACACACTCCCGGGGTCAGACACAGAGTGAATCTCCGTCCACACCGTCCCGTCACACACTCCCGGGGTCAGACACCGAGCGAATCTCCCTCCACACCGTCCCATCACACACTCCCGGGGTCAGACACAGAGTGAAGCTCCCTCTACACCGTCCCATCACACACTCCCGGGGTCAGACACAGAGTGAATCTCCCTCCGCACCGTCCCATCACACACTCCCGGGGTCAGACACAGAGCGAATCTCCCTCCGCACCGTCCCATCACACACTCCCGGGGTCAGACACAGAGTGAATCTCCCTCCGCACCGTCCCATCACACACTCCCGGGGTCAGACACGGAGCGAATCTCCCTCCGCACCGTCCCATCACACACTGCCATCCTGCGATCCAATTGGCTGTCTTGCATTACAGATCAGTCTGGATCCTCCAATCAAACAAGGACAGACCCGGTATCACTTCCTGATTCTGCTTTTCTCCAAGGATGATGAGCTGAGCCTGACGTTGAACATGAGCGAGTGAGTGTGGGCGAGAGGGACTGTGGGTGATGGCTGTAACACAGCGTGAACGGTGGGGAGCGTAAAGGGACAGGGGGACCTCGGCGTACGAGGGTGGGACACGCACCGTGAAAGCTGGGGAGTGTTGAGGGATGGAGGGAACTCGGTTTACGGTAGTAGGGGAGATTACGCAAGATGCCATTAAGCTGGAAAGAGTGCAGAGTGAGATTCAGTAGGAGATCTGAAGGCAATTTTGTCCACTTGGAGGGTGGTCTGTCTGTGGAACGAGTTGCCAGAGGGAGTGGTCGAGGCAGGTACATTGACGACACTCGGACAGGGACACGGGTAGGAAAGGTTTAGACATGGAGAACACGCAAGCTGAAAGGACTGGCTGAGCTGCCCACTGTCGACTGTAAAGTTGACCCGGGGGGGGCCTGTTTCTGTGGTGTGGGATGGCTGGGGAGGGGGCTTTGTTTCGGGACCCCTCACGGCCCCACTTCCTTTCCCAGAGAGGAGGTGGCGAAGAAGTTCGACGGGAAGCTGAGCCGGGATATGGCGGGACCCCTGTACGAGGTGGTGAGTCGCATAATGAAGTCGCTGGTCAGCCGCAAGATCACCGTCCCCGGGAACTTCGTGGGGTGAGTGACGGGGTGCCCGGTCGGCGCGGTGGGGGAGTGGAGGGTGGACGCCCGCGAGGGATCGGCCGCAGGCCGACACGACCACCGTAGTCCGCGCTCTGTGGCTGATGTGAGGGGCAGATATCACCCCGGCAGTGAGTCTGTGTCCTCACCGCTCTCTGTTTTAAACAATTCAGTCTCCGTCACCCCGGCAGTGAGTCTGTGTCCTCACCGCTCTCTGTTTTAAACAATTCAGTCTCCGTCACCCCGGCAGTGAGTCTGTGTCCTCACCGCTCTCTGTTTTAAACAATTCAGTCTCCGTCACCCGGCAGTCAGTCTGTGTCCTCACCGCTCTCTGTTTTAAACAATTCAGTCTCCGTCACCCCGGCAGTGAGTCTGTCTCCTCACCGCTCTCTGTTTTAAACAATTCAGTCTCTCTCACCCCGGCAGTGAGTCTGTGTCCTCACCGCTCTCTGTTTTAAACAATTCAGTCTCTCTCACCCCGGCAGTGAGTCTGTGTCCTCACCGCTCTCTGTTTTAAACAATTCAGTCTCCGTCACCCCGGCAGTAAGTCTGTGTCCTCACCGCTCTCTTTTTTAAACAATTCAGTCTCCGTCACCCCGGCAGTCAGTCTGTGTCCTCACCGCTCTCTGTTTTAAACAATTCAGTCTCTCTCACCCCGGCAGTGAGTCTGTGTCCTCACCGCTCTCTGTTTTAAACAATTCAGTCTCCGTCACCCCGGCAGTGAGTCTGTGTCCTCACCGCTCTCTGTTTTAAACAATTCAGTCTCCGTCACCCCGGCAGTAAGTCTGTGTCCTCACCGCTCTCTGTTTTAAACAATTCAGTCTCCGTCACCCCGGCAGTCAGTCTGTGTCCTCACCGCTCTCTGTTTTAAACAATTCAGTCTCTCTCACCCCGGCAGTGAGTCTGTGTCCTCACCGCTCTCTGTTTTAAACAATTCAGTCTCCGTCACCCCGGCAGTCAGTCTGTGTCCTCACCGCTCTCTGTTTTAAACAATTCAGTCTCCGTCACCCCAGCAGTGAGTCTGTCTCCTCACCGCTCTCTGTTTTAAACAATTCAGTCTCTCTCACCCCGGCAGTGAGTCTGTGTCCTCACCGCTCTCTGTTTTAAACAATTCAGTCTCCGTCACCCCGGCAGTCAGTCTGTGTCCTCACCGCTCTCTGTTTTAAACAATTCAGTCTCCGTCACCCCGGCAGTCAGTCTGTGTCCTCACCGCTCTCTGTTTTAAACAATTCAGTCTCTCTCACCCCGGCAGTGAGTCTGTGTCCTCACCGCTCTCTGTTTTAAACAATTCAGTCTCTCTCACCCCGGCAGTGAGTCTGTGTCCTCACTGCTCTCTGTTTTAAACAATTCAGTCTCCGTCACCCCGGCAGTGAGTCTGTGTCCTCACCGCTCTCTGTTTTAAACAATTCAGTCTCCGTCACCCCGGCAGTGAGTCTGTGTCCTCACCGCTCTCTGTTTTAAACAATTCAGTCTCCGTCACCCCGGCAGTGAGTCTGTGTCCTCACCGCTCTCTGTTTTAAACAATTCAGTCTCTCTCACCCCGGCAGTCAGTCTGTGTCCTCACCGCTCTCTGTTTTAAACAATTCAGTCTCCGTCACCCCGGCAGTGAGTCTGTGTCCTCACCGCTCTCTGTTTTAAACAATTCAGTCTCCGTCACCCCGGCAGTGAGTCTGTGTCCTCACCGCTCTCTGTTTTAAACAATTCAGTCTCCGTCACCCCGGCAGTGAGTCTGTGTCCTCACCGCTCTCTGTTTTAAACAATTCAGTCTCTCTCACCCCGGCAGTGAGTCTGTGTCCTCACCGCTCTCTGTTTTAAACAATTCAGTCTCCGTCACCCCGGCAGTGAGTCTGTGTCCTCACCGCTCTCTGTTTTAAACAATTCAGTCTCCGTCACCCCGGCAGTCAGTCTGTGTCCTCACCGCTCTCTGTTTTAAACAATTCAGTCTCTCTCACCCCGGCAGTGAGTCTGTGTCCTCACCGCTCTCTGTTTTAAACAATTCAGTCTCCGTCACCCCGGCAGTCAGTCTGTGTCCTCACCGCTCTCTGTTTTAAACAATTCAGTCTCTCTCACCCCGGCAGTGAGTCTGTGTCCTCACCGCTCTCTGTTTTAAACAATTCAGTCTCTCTCACCCCGGCAGTGAGTCTGTGTCCTCACCGCTCTCTGTTTTAAACAATTCAGTCTCCGTCACCCCGGCAGTGAGTCTGTGTCCTCACCGCTCTCTGTTTTAAACAATTCAGTCTCTCTCACCCCGGCAGTGAGTCTGTGTCCTCACCGCTCTCTGTTTTAAACAATTCAGTCTCTCTCACCCCGGCAGTGAGTCTGTGTCCTCACCGCTCTCTGTTTTAAACAATTCAGTCTCTCTCACCCCGGCAGTCAGTCTGTGTCCTCACCGCTCTCTGTTTTAAACAATTCAGTCTCCGTCACCCCGGCAGTCAGTCTGTGTCCTCACCGCTCTCTGTTTTAAACAATTCAGTCTCCGTCACCCCGGCAGTCAGTCTGTGTCCTCACCGCTCTCTGTTTTAAACAATTCAGTCTCTCTCACCCCGGCAGTCAGTCTGTGTCCTCACCGCTCTCTGTTTTAAACAATTCAGTCTCTCTCACCCCGGCAGTGAGTCTGTGTCCTCACCGCTCTCTGTTTTAAACAATTCAGTCTCCGTCACCCCGGCAGTGAGTCTGTGTCCTCACCGCTCTCTGTTTTAAACAATTCAGTCTCCGTCACCCCGGCAGTGAGTCTGTGTCCTCACCGCTCTCTGTTTTAAACAATTCAGTCTCCGTCACCCCGGCAGTGAGTCTGTGTCCTCACCGCTCTCTGTTTTAAACAATTCAGTCTCCGTCACCCCGGCAGTGAGTCTGTGTCCTCACCGCTCTCTGTTTTAAACAATTCAGTCTCCGTCATCCCGGCAGTGAGTCTGTGTCCTCACCGCTCTCTGTTTTAAACAATTCAGTCTCTCTCACCCCGGCAGTGAGTCTGTGTCCTCACCGCTCTCTGTTTTAAACAATTCAGTCTCTCTCACCCCGGCAGTGAGTCTGTGTCCTCACTGCTCTCTGTTTTAAACAATTCAGTCTCTCTCACCCCGGCAGTGAGTCTGTGTCCTCACCGCTCTCTGTTTTAAACAATTCAGTCTCCGTCACCCCGGCAGTGAGTCTGTGTCCTCACCGCTCTCTGTTTTAAACAATTCAGTCTCCGTCACCCCGGCAGTAAGTCTGTGTCCTCACCGCTCTCTGTTTTAAACAATTCAGTCTCTCTCACCCCGGCAGTGAGTCTGTGTCCTCACCGCTCTCTGTTTTAAACAATTCAGTCTCCGTCACCCCGGCAGTCAGTCTGTGTCCTCACCGCTCTCTGTTTTAAACAATTCAGTCTCTCTCACCCCGGCAGTCAGTCTGTGTCCTCACCGCTCTCTGTTTTAAACAATTCAGTCTCTCTCACCCCGGCAGTGAGTCTGTGTCCTCACTGCTCTCTGTTTTAAACAATTCAGTCTCCGTCACCCCGGCAGTGAGTCTGTGTCCTCACCGCTCTCTGTTTTAAACAATTCAGTCTCCGTCACCCCGGCAGTGAGTCTGTGTCCTCACCGCTCTCTGTTTTAAACAATTCAGTCTCCGTCACCCCAGCAGTGAGTCTGTGTCCTCACCGCTCTCTGTTTTAAACAATTCAGTCTCCGTCACCCCGGCAGTGAGTCTGTGTCCTCACCGCTCTCTGTTTTAAACAATTCAGTCTCTCTCACCCCGGCAGTGAGTCTGTGTCCTCACCGCTCTCTGTTTTAAACAATTCAGTCTCCGTCACCCCGGCAGTCAGTCTGTGTCCTCACCGCTCTCTGTTTTAAACAATTCAGTCTCCGTCACCCCGGCAGTCAGTCTGTGTCCTCACCGCTCTCTGTTTTAAACAATTCAGTCTCTCTCACCCCGGCAGTGAGTCTGTGTCCTCACTGCTCTCTGTTTTAAACAATACAGTCTCCGTCACCCCGGCAGTGAGTCTGTGTCCTCACCGCTCTCTGTTTTAAACAATTCAGTCTCCGTCACCCCGGCAGTGAGTCTGTGTCCTCACCGCTCTCTGTTTTAAACAATTCAGTCTCCGTCACCCCGGCAGTCAGTCTGTGTCCTCACCGCTCTCTGTT
Source organism: Mobula birostris (assembly GCF_030028105.1). Taxonomy (NCBI): domain Eukaryota; kingdom Metazoa; phylum Chordata; class Chondrichthyes; order Myliobatiformes; family Myliobatidae; genus Mobula; species Mobula birostris. The sequence goes on along the minus strand of NW_027274194.1, from coordinate 4,374 downwards.
TTAAACAATTCAGTCTCTCTCACCCCGGCAGTGAGTCTGTGTCCTCACCGCTCTCTGTTTTAAACAATTCAGTCTCCGTCACCCCGGCAGTGAGTCTGTGTCCTCACCGCTCTCTGTTTTAAACAATTCAGTCTCCGTCACCCCGGCAGTGAGTCTGTGTCCTCACCGCTCTCTGTTTTAAACAATTCAGTCTCCGTCACCCCGGCAGTCAGTCTGTGTCCTCACCGCTCTCTGTTTTAAACAATTCAGTCTCTCTCACCCCGGCAGTGAGTCTGTGTCCTCACCGCTCTCTGTTTTAAACAATTCAGTCTCTCTCACCCCGGCAGTGAGTCTGTGTCCTCACCGCTCTCTGTTTTAAACAATTCAGTCTCCGTCACCCCGGCAGTGAGTCTGTGTCCTCACCGCTCTCTGTTTTAAACAATTCAGTCTCTCTCACCCCGGCAGTGAGTCTGTGTCCTCACCGCTCTCTGTTTTAAACAATTCAGTCTCCGTCACCCCGGCAGTCAGTCTGTGTCCTCACCGCTCTCTGTTTTAAACAATTCAGTCTCCGTCACCTCGGCAGTCAGTCTGTGTCCTCACCGCTCTCTGTTTTAAACAATTCAGTCTCTCTCACCCCGGCAGTCAGTCTGTGTCCTCACTGCTCTCTGTTTTAAACAATTCAGTCTCTCTCACCCCGGCAGTGAGTCTGTGTCCTCACCGCTCTCTGTTTTAAACAATTCAGTCTCCCTCACCCCGGCAGTGAGTCTGTGTCCTCACCGCTCTCTGTTTTAAACAATTCAGTCTCCGTCACCCCGGCAGTGAGTCTGTGTCCTCACCGCTCTCTGTTTTAAACAATTCAGTCTCCGTCACCCCGGCAGTGAGTCTGTGTCCTCACTGCTCTCTGTTTTAAACAATTCAGTCTCTGTCACCCCGGCAGTCAGTCTGTGTCCTCACCGCTCTCTGTTTTAAACAATTCAGTCTCCGTCATCCCGGCAGTGAGTCTGTGTCCTCACCGCTCTCTGTTTTAAACAATTCAGTCTCTCTCACCCCGGCAGTGAGTCTGTGTCCTCACCGCTCTCTGTTTTAAACAATTCAGTCTCTCTCACCCCGGCAGTGAGTCTGTGTCCTCACCGCTCTCTGTTTTAAACAATTCAGTCTCCGTCACCCCGGCAGTGAGTCTGTGTCCTCACCGCTCTCTGTTTTAAACAATTCAGTCTCTCTCACCCCGGCAGTGAGTCTGTGTCCTCACCGCTCTCTGTTTTAAACAATTCAGTCTCTCTCACCCCGGCAGTCAGTCTGTGTCCTCACCGCTCTCTGTTTTAAACAATTCAGTCTCCGTCACCCCGGCAGTGAGTCTGTGTCCTCACCGCTCTCTGTTTTAAACAATTCAGTCTCCGTCACCCCGGCAGTGAGTCTGTGTCCTCACCGCTCTCTGTTTTAAACAATTCAGTCTCTCTCACCCCGGCCGTGAGTCTGTGTCCTCACCGCTCTCTGTTTTAAACAATTCAGTCTCCGTCACCCCGGCAGTCAGTCTGTGTCCTCACCGCTCTCTGTTTTAAACAATTCAGTCTCTCTCACCCCGGCAGTGAGTCTGTGTCCTCACCGCTCTCTGTTTTAAACAATTCAGTCTCTCTCACCCCGGCAGTGAGTCTGTGTCCTCACCGCTCTCTGTTTTAAACAATTCAGTCTCCGTCACCCCCGGCAGTCAGTCTGTGTCCTCACCGCTCTCTGTTTTAAACAATTCAGTCTCCGTCATCCCGGCAGTGAGTCTGTGTCCTCACCGCTCTCTGTTTTAAACAATTCAGTCTCTCTCACCCCGGCAGTGAGTCTGTGTCCTCACCGCTCTCTGTTTTAAACAATTCAGTCTCTCTCACCCCGGCAGTGAGTCTGTGTCCTCACTGCTCTCTGTTTTAAACAATTCAGTCTCTCTCACCCCGGCAGTGAGTCTGTGTCCTCACCGCTCTCTGTTTTAAACAATTCAGTCTCCGTCACCCCGGCAGTGAGTCTGTGTCCTCACCGCTCTCTGTTTTAAACAATTCAGTCTCCGTCACCCCGGCAGTGAGTCTGTGTCCTCACCGCTCTCTGTTTTAAACAATTCAGTCTCTCTCACCCCGGCAGTGAGTCTGTGTCCTCACCGCTCTCTGTTTTAAACAATTCAGTCTCTCTCACCCCGGCAGTGAGTCTGTGTCCTCACCGCTCTCTGTTTTAAACAATTCAGTCTCCGTCACCCCGGCAGTCAGTCTGTGTCCTCACCGCTCTCTGTTTTAAACAATTCAGTCTCCGTCACCCCGGCAGTGAGTCTGTCTCCTCACCGCTCTCTGTTTTAAACAATTCAGTCTCTCTCACCCCGGCAGTGAGTCTGTGTCCTCACCGCTCTCTGTTTTAAACAATTCAGTCTCCGTCACCCCGGCAGTCAGTCTGTGTCCTCACCGCTCTCTGTTTTAAACAATTCAGTCTCCGTCACCCCGGCAGTGAGTCTGTCTCCTCACCGCTCTCTGTTTTAAACAATTCAGTCTCTCTCACCCCGGCAGTGAGTCTGTGTCCTCACCGCTCTCTGTTTTAAACAATTCAGTCTCTCTCACCCCGGCAGTGAGTCTGTGTCCTCACCGCTCTCTGTTTTAAACAATTCAGTCTCCGTCACCCCGGCAGTCAGTCTGTGTCCTCACCGCTCTCTGTTTTAACAATTCAGTCTCCGTCACCCCGGCAGTGAGTCTGTGTCCTCACCGCTCTCTGTTTTAAACAATTCAGTCTCTCTCACCCCGGCAGTGAGTCTGTGTCCTCACCGCTCTCTGTTTTAAACAATTCAGTCTCTCTCACCCCGGCAGTCAGTCTGTGTCCTCACCGCTCTCTGTTTTAAACAATTCAGTCTCCGTCACCCCGGCAGTGAGTCTGTGTCCTCACCGCTCTCTGTCTTAAACAATTCAGTCTCTCTCACCCCGGCAGTGAGTCTGTGTCCTCACCGCTCTCTGTTTTAAACAGTTCAGTCTCCGTCACCCCGGCAGTGAGTCTGTGTCCTCACCGCTCTCTGTTTTAAACAATTCAGTCTCTCTCACCCTGGCAGTGAGTCTGTGTCCTCACCGCTCTCTGTTTTAAACAATTCAGTCTCCGTCACCCCGGCAGTCAGTCTGTGTCCTCACCGCTCTCTGTTTTAAACAATTCAGTCTCTCTCACCCCGGCAGTCAGTCTGTGTCCTCACTGCTCTCTGTTTTAAACAATTCAGTCTCTCTCACCCCGGCAGTGAGTCTGTGTCCTCACTGCTCTCTGTTTTAAACAATTCAGTCTCCGTCACCCCGGCAGTGAGTCTGTGTCCTCACCGCTCTCTGTTTTAAACAATTCAGTCTCCGTCACCCCGGCAGTGAGTCTGTGTCCTCACCGCTCTCTGTTTTAAACAATTCAGTCTCCGTCACCCCGGCAGTCAGTCTGTGTCCTCACCGCTCTCTTTTTTAAACAATTCAGTCTCCGTCACCCCGGCAGTCAGTCTGTGTCCTCACCGCTCTCTGTTTTAAACAATTCAGTCTCCGTCACCCCGGCAGTGAGTCTGTGTCCTCACCGCTCTCTGTTTTAAACAATTCAGTCTCTCTCACCCCGGCAGTGAGTCTGTGTCCTCACCGCTCTCTGTTTTAAACAATTCAGTCTCTCTCACCCCGGCAGTGAGTCTGTGTCCTCACTGCTCTCTGTTTTAAACAATTCAGTCTCCGTCACCCCGGCAGTGAGTCTGTGTCCTCACCGCTCTCTGTTTTAAACAATTCAGTCTCTCTCACCCCGGCAGTCAGTCTGTGTCCTCACCGCTCTCTGTTTTAAACAATTCACTCTCTCTCACCCCGGCAGTGAGTCTGTGTCCTCACCGCTCTCTGTTTTAAACAATTCAGTCTCTCTCACCCCGGCAGTGAGTCTGTGTCCTCACTGCTCTCTGTTTTAAACAATTCAGTCTCCGTCACCCCGGCAGTGAGTCTGTGTCCTCACCGCTCTCTGTTTTAAACAATTCAGTCTCTCTCACCCCGGCAGTGAGTCTGTGTCCTCACCGCTCTCTGTTTTAAACAATTCAGTCTCCGTCACCCCGGCAGTCAGTCTGTGTCCTCACCGCTCTCTTTTTTAAACAATTCAGTCTCCGTCACCCCGGCAGTCAGTCTGTGTCCTCACCGCTCTCTGTTTTAAACAATTCAGTCTCCGTCATCCCGGCAGTGAGTCTGTGTCCTCACCGCTCTCTGTTTTAAACAATTCAGTCTCTCTCACCCCGGCAGTGAGTCTGTGTCCTCACCGCTCTCTGTTTTAAACAATTCAGTCTCTCTCACCCCGGCAGTGAGTCTGTGTCCTCACCGCTCTCTGTTTTAAACAATTCAGTCTCCGTCACCCCGGCAGTCAGTCTGTGTCCTCACCGCTCTCTGTTTTAAACAA
>NW_027274193.1:0-124473 GCF_030028105.1 Mobula birostris | reverse complement strand
TTCACGTGTGTGTCTGACACAGTAATCCCCTGTCTACACAATGCCCATATCCCTCTATTCCGCACACATTCATGTGTGTGTCTGACACACTAATCCCTCTGTCTCCACAATATTCATATCCCTCCATTCCCCAACACCATTCACGTGTCTAACACACTAATCCCCTCTGTCTACACACTGTCCATTTCCTTCATTCTCCACATATTCATGTGTGTCCTGACGCACTATCCCTCTGTCTACACAATGTCCCTATCCCTCCATTCCCCACACATTCATGTGTGTGCTGACACACTATTCCCCCCCTCTCGACAATGTCCATATCCCTCCATTCCTCACACATTCATGTGTGTGTCTGTCACACTTATCCCCTCTGTCTACACAATGTCCATACCCTCCATTCCCCACACATTCATGTGTGTCCTGACACGCTTTTCCCTCTGTAAACACAATGTCCATATCCCTCCATTCCCCACACATTCATGTGTGTGTCTGACACACTAATCCCCTCTGTCTACACATGTCCATATCCGTCCATTCCCCACACAGTCATGTGTCTGTCTAACAAACTCATCCCCTCTGTCTACACAATGGCCATATCCCTCCATTCCCCACACATCACATGTGTGTCGGACAACACTACTCCCCTCTGTCTACAGAATGTCCAGATCCTCCATACCCCACACATTCATCTGTGTGTCTGACACACTAGTCCGCTGTGTATACACAATGTCCACATCCCTCCATTCCCCACACATCATGTGTGTGTCTAACACACTCATCCCCTCTGTCAACACAATGTCCATATCCCCTCCATCCCAGACATTCACGTGTGTACACACACTAATCCCCTCTGTCTACACACTGTCCATATCCTTCCATTCTCCACATATTCATGTGTGTGTCTGGCGCACTAATCCCCTCTGTCTACACAATGTCCGCATCCCTCCATTCCCCACACATGCATGTGTGTGTCTGACACACTTATCCCCTGTGTCTACACAATGTCCATATCCCTCCATTCCTCACACACTCATGTGTGTGTCTGTCACACTTATCCCCTCTGTCTACACAATGTCCATATCCCTCCATTCCCCACACATTCATGTGTGTGTCTGACACACTAATCCTCTGTCTGCATAATGTCCATATCCCTCCATTCCCCACACATTCATGTGTGTGTCTCACACACTAATCCCCTCTGTCTACACAATGTCCATATCCCTCCATTCCCCACGCATTCATCTGTGTGTCTGACACACTGATCCCCTCTGTCTGCACAATCTCCATATCCCTCCATTCCCCACATAGTCACTTGTCTGTCTGAAACACTCATCCCCTCTGTCTACACAATATCCTTATCTTTCCATTCCCCACACATTCAGGTTTGTGTCTGACACACTAATCCGCTTAGTAAACACAATGTCCATATCCCTGCATTCTCCACACAGTCATGTGTGTGTGTGTGTGACACCCTAATCCTCTCTGTCTACATAATGTCCATATCCCTCCATTCGCCACACATTCATTTGTGTGTCTGACACACTAATCCCCTCTGTCTGCACAATGTCCATATCCCTCCATTCCCCACACATTCATGTGTGTCTGACACACTACTCCCCCATCTCTGCACAATAACCATATCCCTCCCTTCCCCACTCATTCACGTGTGTGTCTGACACACTAATCCCTCTGTCTCCACAATATCCATATCCCTCCATTCCCCACACAGTCATGTGTGTGTCTAACAAACTCATCCCCTCTGTCTACACAATGGCCATATCCCTCCATTCCCCACACATTCATGTGTGTGTCTAACACACTAATCACCTCTGTCTACACAATGTCCTCATCCCTCCATTCCCCACACATGCATGTGTCTGTCTGACACACTAATCCCCTGTGTCTACACAATGTCCATATCCCTCCATTCCCCACACATGCATGTGTGTGTCTCACACACTAATCCCCCCAGTCTAGACAATGTCCATATCCCTCCATTCCCCACACATTCATGTGTGTGTCTGACAGACTAATCCCCCCCATCTAGACAATGTCCATATCCCTCCATTCCTCACACATTCATGTGTGTGTCTGTCACACTTATCCCCTCTGTCTACACAATGTCCATATCCCTCCATTCCCCACACATTCATGTGTGTGCCTGACACACTAATCCTCTGTCTGCATAATGTCCATATCCCTCCATTCCCCACACATTCATGTGTGTGTCTCACACACTAATCCCCTCTGTCTACACAATGTCCATATCCCTCCATTCCCCACGCATTCATCTGTGTGTCTGACACACTGATCCCCTCTGTCTGCACAATCTCCATATCCCTCCATTCCCCACATAGTCACTTGTCTGTCTGAAACACTCATCCCCTCTGTCTACACAATATCCATATCTTTCCATTCCCCACACATTCAGGTTTGTGTCTGACACACTAATCCGCTTAGTAAACACAATGTCCATATCCCTGCATTCCCCACACAGTCATGTGTGTGTGTGTGTGACACCCTAATCCTCTCTGTCAACATAATGTCCATATCCCTCCATTCGCCACACATTCATGTGTGTGTCTGACACACTAATCCCCTCTGTCTACACAATGTCCATATCCCTCCATTCCCCACACATTCATGTGTGTCTGACACACTACTCCCCCATCTCTACACAATGACCATATCCCTCCCTTCCCCACTCATTCACGTGTGTGTCTGACACACTAATCCCTCTGTCTCCACAATATCCATATCCCTCCATTCCCCGCACAGTCATGTGTGTGTCTAACAAACTCATCCCCTCTGTCTACACAATGTCCACATCCCTCCATTCCCCACACATTCACGTGTGTGTCTGACACACTAATCCCCTGTCTACACAATGTCCACATCCCTCCATTCCCCACACATGCATGTGTGTGTCTGACACAGTAATCCCCTGTCTACACAATGCCCATATCCCTCTATTCCGCACACATTCATGTGTGTGTCTGACACACTAAGCCCCCCTGTCTACACAATGTCCATATCCCTCCATTCCCACACATTCATGTGTGTGTCTGACACACTAATCCCCCCCATCTAGACAATGTCCATATCCCTCCATTCCTCACACATTCATGTGTGTGTCTGACACACTTATCCCCTCTGTCTACACAATGTCCATATCCCTCCATTCCCCACACATTCATGTGTGTCCCTGACACGCTTTTCCCCTCTGTAAACACAATGTCCATATCCCTCCATTCCCCACACATTCATGTGTGTGTCTGACACACTAATCCCCTCTGTCTACACAATGGCCATATCCCTCCATTCCCCACACATTCACATGTGTGTCGGACACACTAATCCCCTCTGTCTACAGAATGTCCAGATCCCTCCATTCCCCACGCATTCATCTGTGTGTCTGACACACTGATCCCCTCTGTCTGCACAATCTCCATATCCCTCCATTCCCCACATAGTCACTTGTCTGTCTGAAACACTCATCCCCTCTGTCTACACAATATCCATATCCCTCCATTCCCCACACATTCAGGTTTGTGTCTGACACACTAATCCGCTTAGTAAACACAATGTCCATATCCCTGCATTCCTCACACATTCATGTGTGTCTGTGTGTGACAACCTAATCCTCTCTGTCCACATAATGTCCATATCCCTCCATTCGCCCCACATTCATGTGTGTGTCTGACACACTAATCCCCTCTGTCTGCACAATGACCATATCCCTCCCTTCCCCACTCATTCACGTGTGTGTCTGACACACTTGTCCCCTGTCTACACAATGTCCATATCCCTCCATTCCCAACACATTCGTGTGTGTCCCTGACATGCTTATCCCCTCTGTCTACACAATGTCCATATCCCTCCATTTCTCACATATTCAGGTGTCTGACACACTAATCCCCTCTGTCTGCACAACGTCCATATCTTCCATTCCCCACACATTCACGTGTGTGTCGGACACACTAATCCCCTCTGTCCACACAATGTCCATATCCCTCCATTCCCCACACATTCATGTGTGTGTCTGACACCCTGATCATCTCTGTCAACACAATGTCCATATCCATCCATTCCCCACACATTCATGTGTGTCTGACACGCTAATCCCCCTTCTGTACACAATGTCCACATCCCTCCATTCCCCACACATTCACGTGTGTGTCTGACACACTAATCCCCTGTCTGCACAATGTCCACATCCCTCCATTCCCCACACATGCATGTGTGTGTCTGACACAGTAATCCCCTGTCTACACAATGCCCATATCCCTCCATTCCCCACACATTCATGTCTGTGTCTGACACACTAATCCCTCTGTCTCCACAATATTCATATCCCTCCATTCCCCACACATTCACGTGTCTAACACACTAATCCCCTCTGTCTACACACTGTCCATTTCCTTCCATTCTCCACATATTCATGTGTGTCTGACGCACTAATCCCCTCTGTCTACACAATGTCCTCATCCCTCCATTCCCCACACATTCATGTGTGTTTCTGACACACTAAGCCCCTGTGTCTACACAATGTCCATATCCCTCCATTCCCCACACATTCATGTGTGTGTCTGACACACTAATCCCCCCCATCTAGACAATGTCCATATCCCTCCATTCCTCACACATTCATGTGTGTGTCTGTCACACTTATCCCCTCTGTCTACACAATGTCCATATCCCTCCATTCCCCACACATTCATGTGTGTCCCTGACACGCTTTTCCCCTCTGTAAACACAATGTCCATATCCCTCCATTCCCCACACATTCATGTGTGTGTCTGACACACTAATCCCCTCTGTCTACACAATGTCCATATCCGTCCATTCACCACACAGTCATGTGTCTGTCTAACAAACTCATCCCCTCTGTCTACACAATGGCCATATCCCTCCATTCCCCACACATTCATGTGTGTGTCTGACAAACTCATCCCCTCTGTCAACACAATGTCCATATCCCTCCATTCCCAGACATTCACGTGTGTAACACACTAATCCCCTCTGTCTACACACTGTCCATATCCTTCCATTCTCCACATATTCATGTGTGTGTCTGGCGCACTAATCCCTTCTGTCTACACAATGTCCGCATCCCTCCATTCCCCACACATGCATGTGTGTGTCTGACACACTAATCCCCTCTGTCTACACAATGTCCATATCCCTCCATTCCCCACACATTCATGTGTGTGTCAGACACACTAATCCCCTGTGTCTACACAATGTCCATATCCCTCCATTCCCCACGCATTCATGTGTGTGTCTGACACACTGATCCCCCCATCTAGACAAAGTCCATATCCCTCCATTCCTCACACATTCATGTGTGTGTCTGTCACACTTATCCACTCTGTCTGCATAATCTCCATATCCCTCCATTCCCCACACATTCATGTGTGTGTCTCACACACTAATCCACTCTGTCTACACAATGTCCTCATCCCTCCATTCCCCACACATTCATGTGTGTGTCTGACACACTAAGCCCCTGTGTCTACACTATGTCCATATCTCTCCATTCCCCACACATTCATGTGTGTGTCTAACAAACTCATCCCCTCTGTCTGCACAATGTCGATATCCCTCCATTCCCACACATTCACGTGTCTAACACACTAATCCCCTCTGTCGACACACTGTCCATTTCCTTCCATTCTCCACATATTCATGTGTGTCTGACGCACTAATCCCCTCTGTCTACACAATGTCCTCATCCCTCCATTCCCCACACATTCATGTGTGTGTCTGACACACTAAGCCCCTGTGTCTACACAATGTCCATATCCCTCCATTCCCACACACTCATGTGTGTGTCTGACACACTAATCCCCCCCATCTAGACAATGTCCATATCCCTCCATTCCTCACACATTCATGTGTGTGTCTGTCACACTTATCCCCTCTGTCTACACAATGTCCATATCCCTCCATTCCCCACACATTCATGTGTGTCCCTGACATGCTTTTCCCCTCTGTCTACACAATGTCCATATCCCTGCATTCCCCACACAGTCATGTGTGTGTGTGTGTGACACCCTAAACCTCTCTGTCTCCACAAAATCCATATCCCTCCATTCCCCACACAGTCATGTGTGTGTCTAACAAACTCATCCCCTCTGTCCACACAATGGCCATATCCCTCCATTACCCACACATTCATGTGTGTGTCTAACACACTAATCACCTCTGTCTACACAATGTCCTCATCCCTCCATTCCCCACACATGCATGTGTCTGTCTGACACACTAATCCCCTGTGTCTACACAATGTCCATATCCCTCCATTCCCCACACATTCATGTGTGTGTCTGACACACTAATCTCCTCTGTCTACACAATGTCCATATCCGTCCATTCCCCACACAGTCATGTGTCTGTCTAACAAACTCATCCCCTCTGTCTACACAATGGCCATATCCCTCCATTCCCCACACATTCATGTGTGTGTCTGACACACTAATCCCCTCTGTCTACACAATGTCCATATCCCTCCATTCCCACACATTCACGTGTGTAACACACTAATCCCCTCTGTCTACACACTGTCCATATCCTTCCATTCTCCACATATTCATGTGTGTGTCTGGCGCACTAATCCCCTCTGTCTACACAATGTCCGCATCCCTCCATTCCCCACACATGCATGTGTGTGTCTGTCACACTTATCCCCTCTGTCTACACAATGTCCATATCCCTCCATTCCCCGCACATTCATGTGTGTGTCTGACACACTAATCCTCTGTCTGCATAATGTCCATATCCCTCCATTCCCCACACATTCATGTGTGTGTCTCACACACTAATCCCCTCTGTCTACACAATGTCCATATCCCTCCATTCCCCACGCATTCATCTGTGTGTCTGACACACTGATCCCCTCTGTCTACACAATATCCATATCTTTCCATTCCCCACACATTCAGGTTTGTGTCTGACACACTAATCCGCTTAGTAAACACAATGTCCATATCCCTGCATTCCCCACACAGTCATGTGTGTGTGTGTGTGACACCCTAATCCTCTCTGTCTACATAATGTCCATATCCCTCCATTCGCCACACATTCATGTGTGTGTCTGACACACTAATCCCCTCTGTCTACACAATGTCCCTGTCCCTCCATTCCCCACACATTCATGTGTGTGTCTGACACACTAATCCCCTCTGTCTACACAATGTCCCTGTCCCTCCATTCCCCACACATTCATGTGTGTGTCTGACACACTAATCCCCTCTGTCTACACAATGTCCATATCCCTCCATTCCCCACACATGCATGTGTGTGTCTCATACACTAATCCCCCCAATCTAGACAATGTCCATATCCCTCCATTCCCCACACATTCATGTGTGTGTCTGACAGACTAATCCCCCCCATCTAGACAATGTCCATATCCCTCCATTCCTCACACATTCATGTGTGTGTCTGTCACACTTATCCCCTCTGTCTACAGAGTGTCCATATCCCTCCATTCCCCACACATTCATGTGTGTCCCTGACACGCTTATCCCCTCTGTAAACACAATGTCCATATCCCTCCATTCCCCACACATTCATGTGTGTGTCTGACACACTAATCCCCTCTGTCTACACAATGTCCATATCCGTCCATTCCCCACACAGTCATGTGTCTGTCTAACAAACTCATCCCCTCTGTCTGCACAATGGCCATATCCCTCCATTCCCCACACATTCACATGTGTGTCGGACACACTAATCCCCTCTGTCTACAGAATGTCCAGATCCCTCCATTCCCCACACATTCATGTGTGTGTCTAACAAACTCATCCCCTCTGTCAACACAATGTCCATATCCCTCCATTCCCAGACATTCACGTGTGTAACACACTAATCCCCTCTGTCTACACACTGTCCATATCCTTCCATTCTCCACATATTCATGTGTGTGTCTGGCGCACTAATCCCTTCTGTCTACACAATGTCCGCATCCCTCCATTCCCCACACATGCATGTGTGTGTCTGACACACTAATCCCCTGTGTCTACACAATGTCCATATCCCTCCATTCCCCACACATTCATGTGTGTGTCTGACACACTGATCCCCCCATCTAGACAATGTCCATATCCCTCCATTCCTCACTCATTCATGTGTGTGTCTGACACACTAATCCTCTGTCTGCATAATGTCCATATCCCTCCATTCCCCACACATTCATGTGTGTGTCTCACACACTAATCCACTCTGTCTACACAATGTCCATATCCCTCCATTCCCCACGCATTCATCTGTGTGTCTGACACACTGATCCCCTCTGTCTGCACAATCTCCATATCCCTCCATTCCCCACATAGTCACTTGTCTGTCTGAAACACTCATCCCCTCTGTCTACACAATATCCATATCCCTCCATTCCCCACACATTCAGGTTTGTGTCTGACACACTAATCCGCTTAGTAAACACAATGTCCATATCCCTGCATTCCCCGCACATTCATGTGTGTGTGTGTGACCCCCTATCCTCTCTGTCTACATAATGTCCATATCCCTCCATTCGCCCCACATTCATGTGTGTGTCTGACACACTAATCCCCTCTGTCTGCACAATGACCATATCCCTCCCTTCCCCACTCATTCACGTGTGTGTCTGACACACTTGTCCCCTGTCTACACAATGTCCATATCCCTCCATTCCCAACACATTCGTGTGTGTCCCTGACATGCTTATCCCCTCTGTCTACACAATGTCCATATCCCTCCATTTCTCACATATTCAGGTGTCTGACACACTAATCCCCTCTGTCTGCACAACGTCCATATCTTCCATTCCCCACACATTCACGTGTGTGTCGGACACACTAATCCCCTCTGTCTACACAATGTCCATATCCCTCCATTCCCCACACATTCATGTGTGTGTCTGACACCCTGATCATCTCTGTCAACACAATGTCCATATCCATCCATTCCCCACACATTCATGTGTGTCTGACACGCTAATCCCCCGTCTGTACACAATGTCCACATCCCTCCATTCCCCACACATTCACGTGTGTGTCTGACACAGTAATCCCCTGTCTACACAATGCCCATATCCCTCTATTCCGCACACATTCATGTGTGTGTCTGACACACTAATCCCTCTGTCTCCACAATATTCATATCCCTCCATTCCCCACACATTCACGTGTCTAACACACTAATCCCCTCTGTCTACACACTGTCCATTTCCTTCCATTCTCCACATATTCATGTGTGTCTGACGCACTAATCCCCTCTGTCTACACAATGTCCATATCCCTCCATTCCCCACACATTCATGTGTGTGTCTGACACACTAATCCCCCCCATCTAGACAATGTCCATATCCCTCCATTCCTCACACATTCATGTGTGTGTCTGTCACACTTATCCCCTCTGTCTACACAATGTCCATATCCCTCCATTCCCCACACATTCATGTGTGTCCCTGACACGCTTTTCCCCTCTGTAAACACAATGTCCATATCCCTCCATTCCCCACACATTCATGTGTGTGTCTGACACACTAATCCCCTCTGTCTACACAATGTCCATATCCGTCCATTCCCCACACTGTCATGTGTCTGTCTAACAAACTCATCCCCTCTGTCTACACAATGGCCATATCCCTCCATTCCCCACACATTCACATGTGTGTCGGACACACTACTCCCCTCTGTCTACAGAATGTCCAGATCCCTCCATACCCCACACATTCATCTGTGTGTCTGACACACTAGTCCGCTGTGTATACACAATGTCCACATCCCTCCATTCCCCACACATTCATGTGTGTGTCTAACAAACTCATCCCCTCTGTCAACACAATGTCCATATCCCTCCATTCCCAGACATTCACGTGTGTAACACACTAATCCCCTCTGTCTACACACTGTCCATATCCTTCCATTCTCCACATATTCATGTGTGTGTCTGGCGCACTAATCCCCTCTGTCTACACAATGTCCGCATCCCTCCATTCCCCACACATGCATGTGTGTGTCTGACACACTTATCCCCTGTGTCTACACAATGTCCATATCCCTCCATTCCTCACACACTCATGTGTGTGTCTGTCACACTTATCCCCTCTGTCTACACAATGTCCATATCCCTCCATTCCCCACACATTCATGTGTGTGTCTGACACACTAATCCTCTGTCTGCATAATGTCCATATCCCTCCATTCCCCACACATTCATGTGTGTGTCTCACACACTAATCCCCTCTGTCTACACAATGTCCATATCCCTCCATTCCCCACGCATTCATCTGTGTGTCTGACACACTGATCCCCTCTGTCTGCACAATCTCCATATCCCTCCATTCCCCACATAGTCACTTGTCTGTCTGAAACACTCATCCCCTCTGTCTACACAATATCCTTATCTTTCCATTCCCCACACATTCAGGTTTGTGTCTGACACACTAATCCGCTTAGTAAACACAATGTCCATATCCCTGCATTCTCCACACAGTCATGTGTGTGTGTGTGTGACACCCTAATCCTCTCTGTCTACATAATGTCCATATCCCTCCATTCGCCACACATTCATTTGTGTGTCTGACACACTAATCCCCTCTGTCTGCACAATGTCCATATCCCTCCATTCCCCACACATTCATGTGTGTCTGACACACTACTCCCCCATCTCTGCACAATAACCATATCCCTCCCTTCCCCACTCATTCACGTGTGTGTCTGACACACTAATCCCTCTGTCTCCACAATATCCATATCCCTCCATTCCCCACACAGTCATGTGTGTGTCTAACAAACTCATCCCCTCTGTCTACACAATGGCCATATCCCTCCATTCCCCACACATTCATGTGTGTGTCTAACACACTAATCACCTCTGTCTACACAATGTCCTCATCCCTCCATTCCCCACACATGCATGTGTCTGTCTGACACACTAATCCCCTGTGTCTACACAATGTCCATATCCCTCCATTCCCCACACATGCATGTGTGTGTCTCACACACTAATCCCCCCAGTCTAGACAATGTCCATATCCCTCCATTCCCCGCACATTCATGTGTGTGTCTGACAGACTAATCCCCCCCATCTAGACAATGTCCATATCCCTCCATTCCTCACACATTCATGTGTGTGTCTGTCACACTTATCCCCTCTGTCTACACAATGTCCATATCCCTCCATTCCCCACACATTCATGTGTGTGCCTGACACACTAATCCTCTGTCTGCATAATGTCCATATCCCTCCATTCCCCACACATTCATGTGTGTGTCTCACACACTAATCCCCTCTGTCTACACAATGTCCATATCCCTCCATTCCCCACGCATTCATCTGTGTGTCTGACACACTGATCCCCTCTGTCTGCACAATCTCCATATCCCTCCATTCCCCACATAGTCACTTGTCTGTCTGAAACACTCATCCCCTCTGTCTACACAATATCCATATCTTTCCATTCCCCACACATTCAGGTTTGTGTCTGACACACTAATCCGCTTAGTAAACACAATGTCCATATCCCTGCATTCCCCACACAGTCATGTGTGTGTGTGTGTGACACCCTAATCCTCTCTGTCAACATAATGTCCATATCCCTCCATTCGCCACACATTCATGTGTGTGTCTGACACACTAATCCCCTCTGTCTACACAATGTCCATATCCCTCCATTCCCCACACATTCATGTGTGTCTGACACACTACTCCCCCATCTCTACACAATGACCATATCCCTCCCTTCCCCACTCATTCACGTGTGTGTCTGACACACTAATCCCTCTGTCTCCACAATATCCATATCCCTCCATTCCCCGCACAGTCATGTGTGTGTCTAACAAACTCATCCCCTCTGTCTACACAATGGCCATATCCCTCCATTCCCCACACATTCATGTGTGTGTCTAACACACTAATCACCTCTGTCTACACAATGTCCTCATCCCTCCATTCCCCACACATGCATGTGTCTGTCTGACACACTAATCCCCTGTGTCTACACAATGTCCATATCCCTCCATTCCCCACACATGCATGTGTGTGTCTCATACACTAATCCCCCCAATCTAGACAATGTCCATATCCCTCCATTCCTCACACATTCATGTGTGTGTTTGTCACACTTATCCCCTCTGTCTACAGAGTGTCCATATCCCTCCATTCCCCACACATTCATGTGTGTGTCTGACACACTAATCCCTCCTGTCTACACAATGTCCATATCCGTCCATTCCCCACACAGTCATGTGTCTGTCTAACAAACTCATCCCCTCTGTCTACACAATGGCCATATCCCTCCATTCCCCACACATTCACATGTGTGTCGGACACACTAATCCCCTCTGTCTACAGAATGTCCAGATCCCTCCATACCCCACACATTCATCTGTGTGTCTGACACACTAATCCCCTCTGTCTACACAATGTCCATATCCCTCCATTCCCCACACATTCATGTGTGTGTCTAACAAACTCATCCCCTCTGTCAACACAATGTCCATATCCCTCCATTCCCAGACATTCACGTGTGTAACACACTAATCCCCTCTGTCTACACACTGTCCATATCCTTCCATTCTCCACATATTCATGTGTGTGTCTGGCGCACTAATCCCCTCTGTCTACACAATGTCCACATCCCTCCATTCCCCACACATGCATGTGTGTGTCTGACACACTAATCCCCTGTGTCTACACAATGTCCATATCCCTCCATTCCCCACACATTCATGTGTGTGTCTGACACACTGATCCCCCCATCTAGACAATGTCCATATCCCTCCATTCCTCACACATTCATGTGTGTGTCTGTCACACTTATCCACTCTGTCTACACAATGTCCATATCCCTCCATTCCCCACACATTCATGTGTGTGTCTGACACACTAATCCTCTGTCTGCATAATCTCCATATCCCTCCATTCCCCACACATTCATGTGTGTGTCTCACACACTAATCCACTCTGTCTACACAATGTCCATATCCCTCCATTCCCCACGCATTCATCTGTGTGTCTGACACACTGATCCCCTCTGTCTGCACAATCTCCATATCCCTCTATTCCCCACATAGTCACTTGTCTGTCTGAAACACTCATCCCCTCTGTCTACACAATATCCATATCGCGCCATTCCCCACACATTCAGGTTTGTGTCTGACACACTAATCCGCTTAGTAAACACAATGTCTATATCCCTGCATTCCTCACACATTCATGTGTGTCTGTGTGTGACAACCTAATCCTCTCTGTCTACATAATGTCCATATCCCTCCATTCGCCACACATTCATGTGTGTGTCTGACACACTAATCCCCTCTGTCTACACAATGTCCCTGTCCCTCCATTCCCCACACATTCATGTGTGTGTCTGACACACTAATCCCCTCTGTCTACACAATGTCCCTGTCCCTCCATTCCCCACACATTCATGTGTGTGTCTGACACACTAATCCCCTCTGTCTACACAATGTCCATATCCCTCCATTCCCCACACATGCATGTGTGTGTCTCATACACTAATCCCCCCAATCTAGACAATGTCCATATCCCTCCATTCCCCACACATTCATGTGTGTGTCTGACAGACTAATCCCCCCCATCTAGACAATGTCCATATCCCTCCATTCCTCACACATTCATGTGTGTGTCTGTCACACTTATCCCCTCTGTCTACAGAGTGTCCATATCCCTCCATTCCCCACACATTCATGTGTGTCCCTGACACGCTTATCCCCTCTGTAAACACAATGTCCATATCCCTCCATTCCCCACACATTCATGTGTGTGTCTGACACACTAATCCCCTCTGTCTACACAATGTCCATATCCGTCCATTCCCCACACAGTCATGTGTCTGTCTAACAAACTCATCCCCTCTGTCTGCACAATGGCCATATCCCTCCATTCCCCACACATTCACATGTGTGTCGGACACACTAATCCCCTCTGTCTACAGAATGTCCAGATCCCTCCATTCCCCACACATTCATGTGTGTGTCTAACAAACTCATCCCCTCTGTCAACACAATGTCCATATCCCTCCATTCCCAGACATTCACGTGTGTAACACACTAATCCCCTCTGTCTACACACTGTCCATATCCTTCCATTCTCCACATATTCATGTGTGTGTCTGGCGCACTAATCCCTTCTGTCTACACAATGTCCGCATCCCTCCATTCCCCACACATGCATGTGTGTGTCTGACACACTAATCCCCTGTGTCTACACAATGTCCATATCCCTCCATTCCCCACACATTCATGTGTGTGTCTGACACACTGATCCCCCCATCTAGACAATGTCCATATCCCTCCATTCCTCACTCATTCATGTGTGTGTCTGACACACTAATCCTCTGTCTGCATAATGTCCATATCCCTCCATTCCCCACACATTCATGTGTGTGTCTCACACACTAATCCACTCTGTCTACACAATGTCCATATCCCTCCATTCCCCACGCATTCATCTGTGTGTCTGACACACTGATCCCCTCTGTCTGCACAATCTCCATATCCCTCCATTCCCCACATAGTCACTTGTCTGTCTGAAACACTCATCCCCTCTGTCTACACAATATCCATATCCCTCCATTCCCCACACATTCAGGTTTGTGTCTGACACACTAATCCGCTTAGTAAACACAATGTCCATATCCCTGCATTCCCCGCACATTCATGTGTGTGTGTGTGACCCCCTATCCTCTCTGTCTACATAATGTCCATATCCCTCCATTCGCCCCACATTCATGTGTGTGTCTGACACACTAATCCCCTCTGTCTGCACAATGACCATATCCCTCCCTTCCCCACTCATTCACGTGTGTGTCTGACACACTTGTCCCCTGTCTACACAATGTCCATATCCCTCCATTCCCAACACATTCGTGTGTGTCCCTGACATGCTTATCCCCTCTGTCTACACAATGTCCATATCCCTCCATTTCTCACATATTCAGGTGTCTGACACACTAATCCCCTCTGTCTGCACAACGTCCATATCTTCCATTCCCCACACATTCACGTGTGTGTCGGACACACTAATCCCCTCTGTCTACACAATGTCCATATCCCTCCATTCCCCACACATTCATGTGTGTGTCTGACACCCTGATCATCTCTGTCAACACAATGTCCATATCCATCCATTCCCCACACATTCATGTGTGTCTGACACGCTAATCCCCCGTCTGTACACAATGTCCACATCCCTCCATTCCCCACACATTCACGTGTGTGTCTGACACAGTAATCCCCTGTCTACACAATGCCCATATCCCTCTATTCCGCACACATTCATGTGTGTGTCTGACACACTAATCCCTCTGTCTCCACAATATTCATATCCCTCCATTCCCCACACATTCACGTGTCTAACACACTAATCCCCTCTGTCTACACACTGTCCATTTCCTTCCATTCTCCACATATTCATGTGTGTCTGACGCACTAATCCCCTCTGTCTACACAATGTCCATATCCCTCCATTCCCCACACATTCATGTGTGTGTCTGACACACTAATCCCCCCCATCTAGACAATGTCCATATCCCTCCATTCCTCACACATTCATGTGTGTGTCTGTCACACTTATCCCCTCTGTCTACACAATGTCCATATCCCTCCATTCCCCACACATTCATGTGTGTCCCTGACACGCTTTTCCCCTCTGTAAACACAATGTCCATATCCCTCCATTCCCCACACATTCATGTGTGTGTCTGACACACTAATCCCCTCTGTCTACACAATGTCCATATCCGTCCATTCCCCACACAGTCATGTGTCTGTCTAACAAACTCATCCCCTCTGTCTACACAATGGCCATATCCCTCCATTCCCCACACATTCACATGTGTGTCGGACACACTACTCCCCTCTGTCTACAGAATGTCCAGATCCCTCCATACCCCACACATTCATCTGTGTGTCTGACACACTAGTCCGCTGTGTATACACAATGTCCACATCCCTCCATTCCCCACACATTCATGTGTGTGTCTAACAAACTCATCCCCTCTGTCAACACAATGTCCATATCCCTCCATTCCCAGACATTCACGTGTGTAACACACTAATCCCCTCTGTCTACACACTGTCCATATCCTTCCATTCTCCACATATTCATGTGTGTGTCTGGCGCACTAATCCCCTCTGTCTACACAATGTCCGCATCCCTCCATTCCCCACACATGCATGTGTGTGTCTGACACACTTATCCCCTGTGTCTACACAATGTCCATATCCCTCCATTCCTCACACACTCATGTGTGTGTCTGTCACACTTATCCCCTCTGTCTACACAATGTCCATATCCCTCCATTCCCCACACATTCATGTGTGTGTCTGACACACTAATCCTCTGTCTGCATAATGTCCATATCCCTCCATTCCCCACACATTCATGTGTGTGTCTCACACACTAATCCCCTCTGTCTACACAATGTCCATATCCCTCCATTCCCCACGCATTCATCTGTGTGTCTGACACACTGATCCCCTCTGTCTGCACAATCTCCATATCCCTCCATTCCCCACATAGTCACTTGTCTGTCTGAAACACTCATCCCCTCTGTCTACACAATATCCTTATCTTTCCATTCCCCACACATTCAGGTTTGTGTCTGACACACTAATCCGCTTAGTAAACACAATGTCCATATCCCTGCATTCTCCACACAGTCATGTGTGTGTGTGTGTGACAACCCTAATCCTCTCTGTCTACATAATGTCCATATCCCTCCATTCGCCACACATTCATTTGTGTGTCTGACACACTAATCCCCTCTGTCTGCACAATGTCCATATCCCTCCATTCCCCACACATTCATGTGTGTCTGACACACTACTCCCCCATCTCTGCACAATAACCATATCCCTCCCTTCCCCCACTCATTCACGTGTGTGTCTGACACACTAATCCCTCTGTCTCCACAATATCCATATCCCTCCATTCCCCACACAGTCATGTGTGTGTCTAACAAACTCATCCCCTCTGTCTACACAATGGCCATATCCCTCCATTCCCCACACATTCATGTGTGTGTCTAACACACTAATCACCTCTGTCTACACAATGTCCTCATCCCTCCATTCCCCCACACATGCATGTGTCTGTCTGACACACTAATCCCCTGTGTCTACACAATGTCCATATCCCTCCATTCCCCACACATGCATGTGTGTGTCTCACACACTAATCCCCCCAGTCTAGACAATGTCCATATCCCTCCATTCCCCACACATTCATGTGTGTGTCTGACAGACTAATCCCCCCCATCTAGACAATGTCCATATCCCTCCATTCCTCACACATTCATGTGTGTGTCTGTCACACTTATCCCCTCTGTCTACACAATGTCCATATCCCTCCATTCCCCACACATTCATGTGTGTGCCTGACACACTAATCCTCTGTCTGCATAATGTCCATATCCCTCCATTCCCCACACATTCATGTGTGTGTCTCACACACTAATCCCCTCTGTCTACACAATGTCCATATCCCTCCATTCCCCACGCATTCATCTGTGTGTCTGACACACTGATCCCCTCTGTCTGCACAATCTCCATATCCCTCCATTCCCCACATAGTCACTTGTCTGTCTGAAACACTCATCCCCTCTGTCTACACAATATCCATATCTTTCCATTCCCCACACATTCAGGTTTGTGTCTGACACACTAATCCGCTTAGTAAACACAATGTCCATATCCCTGCATTCCCCACACAGTCATGTGTGTGTGTGTGTGACACCCTAATCCTCTCTGTCAACATAATGTCCATATCCCTCCATTCGCCACACATTCATGTGTGTGTCTGACACACTAATCCCCTCTGTCTACACAATGTCCATATCCCTCCATTCCCACACATTCATGTGTGTCTGACACACTACTCCCCATCTCTACACAATGACCATATCCCTCCCTTCCCCACTCATTCACGTGTGTGTCTGACACACTAATCCCTCTGTCTCCACAATATCCATATCCCTCCATTCCCCGCACAGTCATGTGTGTGTCTAACAAACTCATCCCCTCTGTCTACACAATGGCCATATCCCTCCATTCCCCACACATTCATGTGTGTGTCTAACACACTAATCACCTCTGTCTACACAATGTCCTCATCCCTCCATTCCCCACACATGCATGTGTCTGTCTGACACACTAATCCCCTGTGTCTACACAATGTCCATATCCCTCCATTCCCCACACATGCATGTGTGTGTCTCATACACTAATCCCCCCAATCTAGACAATGTCCATATCCCTCCATTCCTCACACATTCATGTGTGTGTTTGTCACACTTATCCCCTCTGTCTACAGAGTGTCCATATCCCTCCATTCCCCACACATTCATGTGTGTGTCTGACACACTAATCCCTCCTGTCTACACAATGTCCATATCCGTCCATTCCCCACACAGTCATGTGTCTGTCTAACAAACTCATCCCCTCTGTCTACACAATGGCCATATCCCTCCATTCCCCACACATTCACATGTGTGTCGGACACACTAATCCCCTCTGTCTACAGAATGTCCAGATCCCTCCATACCCCACACATTCATCTGTGTGTCTGACACACTAATCCCCTCTGTCTACACAATGTCCATATCCCTCCATTCCCCACACATTCATGTGTGTGTCTAACAAACTCATCCCCTCTGTCAACACAATGTCCATATCCCTCCATTCCCAGACATTCACGTGTGTAACACACTAATCCCCTCTGTCTACACACTGTCCATATCCTTCCATTCTCCACATATTCATGTGTGTGTCTGGCGCACTAATCCCCTCTGTCTACACAATGTCCACATCCCTCCATTCCCCACACATACATGTGTGGTGTCTGACACACTAATCCCCTGTGTCTACACAATGTCCATATCCCTCCATTCCCCACACATTCATGTGTGTGTCTGACACACTGATCCCCCATCTAGACAATGTCCATATCCCTCCATTCCTCACACATCATGTGTGTGTCTGTCACACTATCCACTCTGTCTACACAATGTCCATATCCCTCCATTCCCACACATTCATGTGTGTGTCTGACACACTAATCCTCTGTCTGCATAATCTCCATATCCCTCCATTCCCCACACATTCATGTGTGTGTCTCACACACTAATCCACTCTGTCTACACAATGTCCATATCCCTCCATTCCCCACGCATTCATCTGTGTGTCTGACACACTGATCCCCTCTGTCTGCACAATCTCCATATCCCTCTATTCCCCACATAGTCACTTGTCTGTCTGAAACACTCATCCCCTCTTTCTACACAATATCCATATCGCGCCATTCCCCACACATTCAGGTTTGTGTCTGACACACTAATCCGCTTAGTAACACAATGTCTATATCCCTGCATTCCTCACACATTCATGTGTGTCTGTGTGTGACAACCTAATCCTCTCTGTCTACATAATGTCCATATCCCTCCATTCGCCCCACATTCATGTGTGTGTCTGACACACTAATCCCCTCTGTCTGCACAATGACCATATCCCTCCCTTCCCCACTCATTCACGTGTGTGTCTGACACACTTGTCCCCTGTCTACACAATGTCCATATCCCTCCATTCCCAACACATTCGTGTGTGTCCCTGACATGCTTATCCCCTCTGTCTACACAATGTCCATATCCCTCCATTTCTCACACATTCAGGTGTCTGACACACTAATCCCCTCTGTCTGCACAACGTCCATATCTTCCATTCCCCACACATTCACGTGTGTGTCGGACACACTAATCCCCTCTGTCTACACAATGGCCATATCCCTCCATTCCCCACACATTCACATGTGTGTCGGACACACTAATCCCCTCTGTCTACAGAATGTCCAGATCCCTCCATACCCCACACATTCATCTGTGTGTCTGACACACTAGTCCACTGTGTATACACAATGTCCACATCCCTCCATTCCCCACACATTCATGTGTGTGTCTAACAAACTCATCCCCTTTGTCAACACAATGTCCATATCCCTCCATTCCCAGACATTCACGTGTGTAACACACCAATCCCCTCTCTCTACACACTGTCCATATCCTTCCATTCTCCACATATTCATGTGTGTGTCTGGCGCACTAATCCCCTCTGTCTACACAATGTCCGCATCCCTCCATTCCCCACACATGCATGTGTGTGTCTGACACACTAATCCCCTGTGTCTACACAATGTCCATATCCCTCCATTCCCCACACATTCATGTGTGTGTCTGACACACTAATCCTCTGTCTGCATAATGTCCATATCCCTCCATTCCCCACACATTCATGTGTGTGTCTCACACACTAATCCCCTCTGTCTACACAATGTCCATATCCCTCCATTCCCCACGCATTCATCTGTGTGTCTGACACACTGATCCCCTCTGTCTGCACAATCTCCATATCCCTCCATTCCCCACATAGTCACTTGTCTGTCTGAAACACTCATCCCCTCTGTCTACACAATATCCTTATCTTTCCATTCCCCACACATTCAGGTTTGTGTCTGACACACTGATCCGCTTAGTAAACACAATGTCCATATCCCTGCATTCCCCACACAGTCATGTGTGTGTGTGTGTGACACCCTAATCCTCTCTGTCTACATAATGTCCATATCCCTCCATTCGCCACACATTCATGTGTGTGTCTGACACACTAATCCCCTCTGTCTGCACAATGTCCATATCCCTCCATTCCCCACACATTCATGTGTGTCTGACAAACTACTCCCCCATCTCTGCACAATGACCATATCCCTCCATTCCCCACTCATTCACGTGTGTGTCTGACACACTAATCCCTCTGTCTCCACAATATCCATATCCCTCCATTCCCCACACAGTCATGTGTGTGTCTAACAAACTCATCCCCTCTGTCTACACAATGGCCATATCCCTCCATTCCCCACACATTCATGTGTGTGTCTAACACACTAATCACCTCTGTCTACACAATGTCCTCATCCCTCCATTCCCCACACATGCATGTGTCTGTCTGACACACTAAGCCCCTCTGTCTACACAATGTCCATATCCCTCCATTCCCCACACATTCATGTGTGTGTCTGACACACTAATCCCCCCCATCTAGACAATGTCCATATCCCTCCATTCCTCACACATTCATGTGTGTGTCTGTCACACTTATCCCCTCTGTCTACACAATGTCCATATCCCTCCATTCCCCACACATTCATGTGTGTCCCTGACACGCTTTTCCCCTCTGTAAACACAATGTCCATATCCCTCCATTCCCCACACATTCATGTGTGTGTCTGACACACTAATCCCCTCTGTCTACACAATGTCCATATCCGTCCATTCCCCACACAGTCATGTGTCTGTCTAACAAACTCATCCCCTCTGTCTACACAATGGCCATATCCCTCCATTCCCCACACATTCACATGTGTGTCGGACACACTACTCCCCTCTGTCTACAGAATGTCCAGATCCCTCCATACCCCACACATTCATCTGTGTGTCTGACACACTAGTCCGCTGTGTATACACAATGTCCACATCCCTCCATTCCCCACACATTCATGTGTGTGTCTAACAAACTCATCCCCTCTGTCAACACAATGTCCATATCCCTCCATTCCCAGACATTCACGTGTGTAACACACTAATCCCCTCTGTCTACACACTGTCCATATCCTTCCATTCTCCACATATTCATGTGTGTGTCTGGCGCACTAATCCCCTCTGTCTACACAATGTCCGCATCCCTCCATTCCCCACACATGCATGTGTGTGTCTGACACACTAATCCCCTGTGTCTACACAATGTCCATATCCCTCCATTCCTCACACATTCATGTGTGTGTCTGACACACTAATCCTCTGTCTCCATAATGTCCATATCCCTCCATTCCCCACACATTCATGTGTGTGTCTCACACACTAATCCCCTCTGTCTACACAATGTCCATATCCCTCCATTCCCCACGCATTCATCTGTGTGTCTGACACACTGATCCCCTCTGTCTGCACAATCTCCATATCCCTCCATTCCCCACATAGTCACTTGTCTGTCTGAAACACTCATCCCCTCTGTCTACACAATATCCTTATCTTTCCATTCCCCACACATTCAGGTTTGTGTCTGACACACTAATCCGCTTAGTAAACACAATGTCCATATCCCTGCATTCCCCACACAGTCATGTGTGTGTGTGTGTGACACCCTAATCCTCTCTGTCTACATAATGTCCATATCCCTCCATTCGCCACACATTCATGTGTGTGTCTGACACACTAATCCCCTCTGTCTGCACAATGTCCATATCCCTCCATTCCCCACACATTCATGTGTGTCTGACACACTAATCCCCTCTGTCTACACAATGTCCATATCCCTCCATTCCCCACACATTCATGTGTGTCTGACACACTACTCCCCCATCTCTGCACAATGACCATATCCCTCCCTTCCCCACTCATTCACGTGTGTGTCTGACACACTAATCCCTCTGTCTCCACAATATCCATATCCCTCCATTCCCCACACAGTCATGTGTGTGTCTAACAAACTCATCCCCTCTGTCTACACAATGGCCATATCCCTCCATTCCCCACACATTCATGTGTGTGTCTAACACACTAATCACCTCTGTCTACACAATGTCCTCATCCCTCCATTCCCCACACATGCATGTGTCTGTCTGACACACTAAGCCCCTCTGTCTACACAATGTCCATATCCCTCCATTCCCCACACATGCATGTGTGTGTCTCACACACTAATCCCCCCAATCTAGACAATGTCCATATCCCTCCATTCCCCACACATTCATGTGTGTGTCTGACAGACTAATCCCCCCCATCTAGACAATGTCCATATCCCTCCATTCCTCACACATTCATGTGTGTGTCTGTCACACTTATCCCCTCTGTCTACAGAGTGTCCATATCCCTCCATTCCGCACACATTCATGTGTGTCCCTGACACGCTTATCCCCTCTGTAAACACAATGTCCATATCCCTCCATTCCCCACACATTCATGTGTGTGTCTGACACACTAATCCCCCCTGTCTACACAATGTCCATATCCCTCCATTCCCCACACATTCACATGTGTGTCGCACACACTAATCCCCTCTGTCTACAGAATGTCCAGATCCCTCCATACCCCACACATTCATCTGTGTGTCTGACACACTAGTCCGCTGTGTATACACAATGTCCACATCCCTCCATTCCCCACACATTCATGTGTGTGTCTAACAAACTCATCCCCTCTGTCTACACAATGTCCACATCCCTCCATTCCCAGACATTCAGGTGTGTAACACACTAATCCCCTCTGTCTACACACTGTCCATATCCTTCCATTCTCCACATATTCATGTGTGTGTCTGGCGCACTAATCCCCTCTGTCTACACAATGTCCGCATCCCTCCATTCCCCACACATTCATGTGTGTGTCTGACACACTAATCCCCTCTGTCTACACAATGTCCATATCCCTCCATTCCCCACACATTCATGTGTGTGTCTGACACCCTGATCATCTCTGTCAACACAATGTCCATATCCATCCATTCCCCACACATTCATGTGTGTCTGACACGCTAATCCCCCGTCTGTACACAATGTCCACATCCCTCCATTCCCCACACATTCACGTGTGTGTCTGACACACTAATCCCTGTCTACACAATGTCCACATCCCTCCATTCCCCACACATGCATGTGTGTGTCTGACACACTAATCCCTCTGTCTCCACAATATTCATATCCCTCCATGCCCCACACATTCACGTGTCTAACACACTAATCCCCTCTGTCTACACACTGTCCATTTCCTTCCATTCTCCACATATTCATGTGTGTCTGACGCACTAATCCCCTCTGTCTACACAATGTCCTCATCCCTCCATTCCCCACACATTCATGTGTGTGCCTGACACACTAATCCCCCCCATCTGGACAATGTCCATATCCCTCCATTCCTCACACATTCATGTGTGTGTCTGTCACACTTATCCCCTCTGTCTACACAATGTCCATATCCCTCCATTCCCCACACATTCATGTGTGTCCCTGATATGCTTTTCCCCTCTGTCTACACAATGTCCATATCCCTGCATTCCCCACACAGTCATGTGTGTGTGTGTGTGACACCCTAATCCTCTCTGTCTACATAATGTCCATATCCCTCCATTCGCCACACATTCATGTGTGTGTCTGACACACTAATCCCCTCTGTCTGCACAATGTCCATATCCCTCCATTCTCCACAGATTCATGTGTGTCTGACACACTACTCCCCCATCTCTACACAATGATCATATCCCTCCCTTCCCCACTCATTCACGTGTGTGTCTGACACACTAATCCCTCTGTCTCCACAATATCCATATCCCTCCATTCCCCACACAGTCATGTGTGTGTCTAACAAACTCATCCCCTCTGTCTACACAATGGCCATATCCCTCCATTCCCCACACATGCATGTGTCTGTCTGACGCACTAATCCCCTGTGTCTACACAATGTCCATATCCCTCCATTCCCCACACATGCATGTGTGTGTCTCACACACTAATCCCCCCAATCTAGACAATGTCCATATCCCTCCATTCCCCACACATTCATGTGTGTGTCTGACAGACTAATCCCCCCCATCTAGACAATGTCCATATCCCTCCATTCCTCACACATTCATGTGTGTGTCTGTCACACTTATCCCCTCTGTCTACAGAGTGTCCATATCCCTCCATTCCCCACACATTCATGTGTGTCCCTGACACGCTTATCCCCTCTGTAAACACAATGTCCATATCCCTCCATTCCCCACACATTCATGTGTGTGTCTGACACACTAATCCCTCTGTCTCCACAATATTCATATCCCTCCATTCCCCACACATTCACGTGTCTAACACACTAATCCCCTCTGTCTACACACTGTCCATTTCCGTCCATTCTCCACATATTCATGTGTGTCTGACGCACTAATCCCCTCTGTCTACACAATGTCCATATCCCTCCATTCCCCACACATTCATGTGTGTGTCTAACAAACTCATCCCCTCTGTCTACACAATGTCGATATCCCTCCATTCCCACACATTCACGTGTCTAACACACTAATCCCCTCTGTCTACACACTGTCCATTTCCTTCCGTTCTCCACATATTCATGTGTGTCTGACGCACTAATCCCCTCTGTCTGCACAATGTCCTCATCCCTCCATTCCCCACACATTCATGTGTGTGTCTGACACACTAAGCCCCTGTGTCTACACAATGTCCATATCCCTCCATTCCCCACACATTCATGTGTGTGTCTGACACACTAATCCCCCCCATCTAGACAATGTCCATATCCCTCCATTTCTCACACATTCATGTGTGTGTCTGTCACACTTATCCCCTCTGTCTACACAATGTCCATATCCCTCCATTCCCCACACATTCATATGTGTCCCTGACATGCTTTTCCCCTCTGTCTACACAATGTCCATATCCCTGCATTCCCCACACAGTCATGTGTGTGTGTGTGTGTGACACCCTAATCCTCTCTGTCTACATGATGTCCATATCCCTCCATTCGCCACACATTCATGTGTGTGTCTGACACACTAATCCCCTCTGTCTGCACAATGTCCATATCCCTCCATTCCCCACACATTCATGTGTGTCTGACACTCTACTCCCCCATCTGTACACAATGACCATATCCCTCCCTTCCCCACTCATTCACGTGTGTGTCTGACACACTAATCCCTCTGTCTCCACAATATCCATATCCCTCCATTCCCCACACAGTCATGTGTGTGTCTAACAAACTCATCCCCTCTGTCTACACAATGGCCATAACCCTCCATTCCCCACACATTCATGTGTGTGTCAAACACACTAATCACCTCTGTCTACACAATGTCCTCATCCCTCCATTCCCCACACATGCATGTGTCTGTCTGAAACACTCATCCCCTCTGTCTACACAATGTCCAGATCCCTCCATTCCCCACACATTCAGGTGTGTGTCTGACACACTAATCCGCTCTGTAAACACAATGTCCATATCCCTGCATTCCCCGCACATTCATGTGTGTGTGTGTGACCCCCTATCCTCTCTGTCTACATAATGTCCATATCCCTCCATTCGCCACACATTCATGTGTGTCTGACACACCACTCCCCCATATCTACACAATGACCATATCCCTCTCTTCCCCATTCATTCACGTGTGTGTCTGACACACTAATCCCTCTGTCTCCACAATATCCATATCCCTCCATTCCCCACACAGTCATGTGTGTGTCTAACAAACTCATCCCCTCTGTCTACACAATGTCCATATCCCTCCATTCCCCACACATTCATGCGTGTGTCTAACACACTAATCCCCTCTGTCTACACACTGTCCATATCCTTCCATTCTCCACACATTCATGTGTCTGTCTGACACACTTATCCCCTCTGTCTACACAATGTCCATATCCCTGCATTCCTCACACATTCATCTGTGTGTCTAACACACTAATCACCGCTGTCTACTCAATGTCCTCATCCCTCCATTCCATACACAGTCATGTGTGTGTCTAACAAACTCATCCCCTCTGTCTACACAATGTCCATATCCCTCCATTCCCCACACATGCATGTGTGTGTCTGACACACTAATCCCCTCTGTAAACAGAATATGCATATCCCTCCATTCCCCACACATTCATGTGTGTCTGACACACTAATCCGCTCTGTAAACACAATGTCCATATCCCTCCATTCCCCACACATTCATCTGTGTGTCTGACACACTGATCCCCTCTGTCTGCACAATCTCCATATCCGTCCATTCCCCACACAGTCACGTGTCTGTCTGAAACACTCATCCCCTCTGTCTACACAATGTCCATATCCATACATTCCCCACACATTCAGGTGTGTGTCTGACACACTAATCCGCTCTGTAAACACAATGTCCATATCCCTGCATTCCCCGCACATTCATGTTTGTGTGTGTGACCCCCTATCCTCTCTGTCTACATAATGTCCATATCCCTCCATTCGCCACACATTCATGTGTGTGTCTGACACACTAATCCCTCTCTCCCCACAATATCCATATCCCTCCATTCCCCACACAGTCATGTGTGTGTCTAACAAACTCATCCCCTCTGTCAACACAATGTCCATATCCCTCCATTCCTCTCACATTCATCTGTGTGTCTAACACACTAATCACCGCTGTCTACACAATGTCCTCATCCCTCCATTCCCCACACAGTCATGTGTGTGTCTAACAAACTCATCCCCTCTGTCTACACAATGTCCATATCCCTCCATTCCCCACACATGCATGTGTGTGTCTGACACACTAATCCTCTCTGTAAACAGAATATCCATATCCCTCCATTCCCCACACATTCATGTGTGTGTCTGACACACTAATCTGCTCTGTAAACACAATGTCCATATCCCTCCATTCCCCACACATTCATGTGTGTGTCTGACACACGAATCCTCTCTGTCTACATAATGTCCATATCCCTCCATTCCCCACACATGCATGTGTGTGTCTGACACACTAATCCCCTGTGTCTACACAATGTCCATATCCCTCCATTCCCCACACATTCATGTGTGTGTCTGACACACTAATCCCCTCTGTCTACACAATGCCCACATCCCTCCATTCCCCACACATTCATGTGTGTGTCTGACACACTAATCCCCCCCGTCTGCACAATGTCCATATCCCTCCTTTCCACACGCATTCATGTGTGTGTCTGACACACTTATCCCCTCTGTGTACACAATGTCCATATCCCTCCATTTCTCACACATTCAGGTGTCTGACACACTAATCCCCTCTGTCTACACAACGTCCATATCTCCCATTCCCCACACATTCACGTGTGTGTCTGACACACTATTCCCCCCCGTCTGCACAATGTCCATATCCCTCCTTTCCACACACATTCATGTGTGTCTGACACACTACTCCCCCATCTCCACACAATGACCATATCCCTCCCTTCCCCACTCATTCACGTCTGTGTCTGACACACTAATCCCTCTGTCTCCACAATATCCATATCCCTCCATTCCCCACACAGTCATGTGTGTGTCTAACAAACTCATCCCCTCTGTCTACACAATGGCCATATCCCTCCATTCCCCACACATTCATGTGTGTGTCTAACACACTAATCACCTCTGTCTACACAATGTCCTCATCCCTCCATTCCCCACACATGCATGTGTCTGTCTGACACACTAATACCCTGTGTCTACACAATGTCCATATCCCTCCATTCCCCACACATGCATGTGTGTGTCTCACACACTAATCCCCCCAATCTAGACAATGTCCATATCCCTCCATTCCCCACACATTCATGTGTGTGTCTGACAGACTAATCCCCCCCATCTAGACAATGTCCATATCCCTCCATTCCTCACACATTCATGTGTGTGTCTGTCACACTTATCCCCTCTGTCTACAGAGTGTCCGTATCCCTCCATTCCCCACACATTCATGTGTGTCCCTGACACGCTTATCCCCTCTGTAAACACAATGTCCATATCCCTCCATTCCCCACACATTCATGTGTGTGTCTGTCACACTTATCCCCTCTGTCTACACAATGTCCATATCCCGCCATTCCCCACACATTCATGTGTGTCCCTGACATGCTTTTCCCCTCTGTCTACACAATGTCCATATCCCTGCATTCCCCTCACAGTCATGTGTGTGTGTGTGTGACACCCTAATCCTCTCTGTCTACATAATGTCCATATCCCTCCATTCGCCACACATTCATGTGTGTGTCTGCAACACTAATCCCCTCTGTCTGCACAATGTCCATATCCCTCCATTCCCCACACATTCATGTGTGTCTGACACACTACTCCCCCATCTCCACACAATGACCATATCCCTCCCTTCCCCACTCATTCACGTGTGTGTCTGACACACTAATCCCTCTGTCTCCACAATATCCATATCCCTCCATTCCCCACACAGTCATGTGTGTGTCTAACAAACTCATCCCCTCTGTCTACAGAATGGCCATATCCCTCCATTCCCCACACATTCATGTGTGTGTCTAACACACTAATCACCTCTGTCTACACAATGTCCTCATCCCTCCATTCCCCACACATGCATCTGTGTGTCTCACACAATAATCCCCCCCATCTAGACAATGTCCATATTCCTCCATTCCTCACACATTCATGTGTGTGTCTGTCACACTTATCCCCTCTGTCTACAGAGTGTCCATATCCCTCCATTCCCCACACATTCATGTGTGTCCCTGACACGCTTATCCCCTCTGTAAACACAATGTCCATATCCCTCCATTCCCCACACATTCATGTGTGTGTCTGACACACTAATCCCTCTGTCTCCACAATATTCATATCCCTCCATTCCCCACACATTCACGTGTCTAACACACTAATCCCCTCTGTCTACACACTGTCCATTTCCTTCCATTCTCCACATATTCATGTGTGTCTGACGCACTAATCCCCTCTGTCTACACAATGTCCATATCCCTCCATTCCCCACACATTCATGTGTGTCCCTGACATGCTTTTCCCCTCTGTCTACACAATGTCCATATCCCTGCATTCCCCACACAGTCATGTGTGTGTGTGTGTGACACCCGAATCCTCTCTGTCTACATAATGTCCATATCCCTCCATTCGCCACACATTCATGTGTGTGTCTGACACACTAATCCCCTCTGTCTGCACAATGTCCATATCCCTCCATTCCCCACACATTCATGTGTGTCTGACACACTACTCCCCCATCTGTACACAATGACCATATCCCTCCCTTCCCCACTCATTCACGTGTGTGTCTGACACACTAATCCCTCTGTCTCCACAATATCCATATCCCTCCATTCCCCACACAGTCATGTGTGTGTCTAACAAACTCATCCCCTCTGTCTACACAATGGCCATATCCCTCCATTCCCCACACATTCATGTGTGTGTCTAACACACTAATCACCTCTGTCTACACAATGTCCTCATCCCTCCATTCCCCACACATGCATGTGTCTGTCTGACACACTAATCCCCTGTGTCTACACAATGTCCATATCCCTCCATTCCCCACATATGCATGTGTGTGTCTCACACACTAATCCCCCCAATCTAGACAATGTCCATATCCCTCCATTCCCCACACATTCATGTGTGTGTCTGTCACACTTATCCCCTCTGTCTACAGAGTGTCCATATCCCTCCATTCCCCACACATTCATGTGTGTCCCTGACACGCTTATCCCCTCTGTAAACACAATGTCCATATCCCTCCATTCCCCACACATTCATGTGTGTGTCTGACACACTAATCCTCTCTGTCTACATAATGTCCATATCCCTCCATTCCCCAGACAGTCACATGTCTGTCTGAAACACTCATCCCCTCTGTCTACACAATGTCCAGATCCCTCCATTCCCCACACATTCAGGTGTGTGTCTGACACACTAATCCGCTCTGTAAACACAATGTCCATATCCCTGCATTCCCCGCACATTCATGTGTGTGTGTGTGACCCCCTATCCTCTCTGTCTACATAATATCCATATCCCTCCATTCGCCACACATTCATGTGTGTCTGACACACTACTCCCCCATATCTACACAATGACCATATCCCTCTCTTCCCCACTCATTCACGTGTGTGTCTGACACACTAATCCCTCTGTCTCCACAATATCCATATCCCTCCATTCCCCACACAGTTATGTGTGTGTCTAACAAACTCATCCCCTCTGTCTACACACTGTCCATATCCCTCCATTCCCCACACATTCATGCGTGTGTCTAACACACTAATCCCCTCTGTCTGCACACTGTCCATATCCTTCCATTCTCCACACATTCATTTGTGTCTGACACACTTATCCCCTCTGTCTACACAATGTCCATATCCCTGCATTCCTCACACATTCATCTGTGTGTCTAACACACTAATCACCGCTGTCTACTCAATGTCCTCATCCCTCCATTCCCCACACAGTCATGTGTGTGTCTAACAAACTCATCCCCTCTGTCTACACAATGTCCATATTCCTCCATTCCCCACACATGCATGTGTGTGTCTGACACACTAATCCCCTCTGTAAACAGAATATCCATATCCCTCCATTCCCCACACATTCATGTGTGTGTCTGACACTCTAATCCGCTCTGTAAACACAATGTCCATATCCCTCCATTCCCCACACATTCATGTGTGTGTCTGACACACTAATCCTCTCTGTCTACATAATGTCCATATCCCTCCATTCCCCAGACATTCATGTGTGTGTCTCACACACTAATCCCCTCTGTCTACAAAATGTCCATATCCCTCCATTCCCCACACGTTCATCTGTGTGTCTGACACACTGATCCCCTCTGTCTGCACAATCTCCATATCCGTCCATTCCCCACACAGTCACGTGTCTGTCTGAAACACTCATCCCCTCTGTCTACACAATGTCCATATCCATACATTCCCCACACATTCAGGTGTGTGTCTGACACACTAATCCGCTCTGTAAACACAATGTCCATATCCCTGCATTCCCCGCACATTCATGTTTGTGTGTGTGACCCCCTATCCTCTCTGTCTACATAATGTCCATATCCCTCCATTCGCCACACATTCATTTGTGTGTGTGACCCCCTATCCTCTCTGTCTACACAATGACCATATCCCTCCATTCCCCACACATTCATGTGTGTGTCTGACACACTAATCCCTCTCTCCCCACAATATCCATATCCCTCCATTCCCCACACAGTCATGTGTCTGTCTAACAAACTCATCCCCTCTGTCAACACAATGTCCTTCTCCCTCCATTCCTCACACATTCATGTGCGTGTCTAACACACTAATCACCGCTGTCTACACAATGTCCTCATCCCTCCATTCCCCACACAGTCATGTGTGTGTCTAACAAACTCATCCCCTCTGTATACACAATGTCCATATACCTCCATTCCCCACACATTCATGTGTGTGTCTGACACACTAATCCCCTCTGTTTACACAATGTCCATATCCCTCCATTCCCCACGCATTCATGTGTGTGTCTGATGCACTGATCTGCTCTGTCTACACAATGTCCATATCCCTCCATTTCTCACACATTCATGTGTCTGACACACTAATCCCCTCTGTCTGCACAATGTCCATATCCCTCCCTTCCCCACTCATTCACGTGTGTGTCTGACACACTAATCCCCTTTGTCTACACAATGTCCATATCCCTCCATTCCCCACACATTCATGTGTGTGTCTGACACACTAATCCCTCTCTCCCCACAATATCCATATCCCTCCATTCCCCACACAGTCATGTGTGTGTCTAACAAACTCATCCCCTCTGTCAACACAATGTCCATATCCCTCCATTCCTCACACATTCATGTGTGTCTAACACACTAATCACCGCTGTCTACACAATGTCCTCATCCCTCCATTCCCCACACAGTCATGTTTGTGTCTAACAAACTCATCCCCTCTGTCTACACAATGTCCATATCCCTCCATTCCCCACACATGCATGTGTGTGTCTGACACACTAATCCTCTCTGTAAACAGAATATCCATATCCCTCCATTCCCCACACATTCATGTGTGTGTCTGACACACTAATCCCCTCTGTCTGCACAATGTCCATATCCCTCCATTCCCCACACATTCATGTGTGTCTGACACACTACTCCCCCATCTCTACACAATGACCATATCCTTCCCTTCCCCACTCATTCACGTTTGTGTCTGACACACTAATCCCTCTGTCTCCACAATATCCATATCCCTCCATTCCCCACACAGTCATGTGTGTGTCTAACAAACTCATCCCCTCTGTCTACACAATGTCCATATCCCTCCATTCCTCACACATTCATGTGTGTGTCTGTCACACTTGTCCCCTCTGTCTACAGAGTGTCCATATCCCTCCATTCCCCACACATTCATGTGTGTGTCTGACACACTAATCCGCTCTGTAAACACAATGTCCATATCCCTCCATTCCCCACACATTCATGTGTGTGTCTGACACACTAATCCTCTCTGTCTACATAATGTCCATATCCCTCCATTCCCCACACATTCATGTGTGTGTCTCACACACTAATCCCCTCTGTCTACACAATGTCCATATCCCTCCATTCCCCACACATTCATCGGTGTGTCTGACACACTGATACCCTCTGTCTACACAATGTCCATATCCATCCATTCCCCACACATTCAGTTGTGTGTCTGACACACTAATCCGCTCTGTAAACACAATGTCCATATCCTTGCATTCCCTGCACATTCATGTGTGTGTGTGTGACCCCCTATCCTCTCTGTCTACATAATGTGCATATCCCTCCATTCGCCACACATTCATTTGTGTGTCTGACACACTAATCCCCTCTGTCTGCACAATGTCCATATCCCTCCATTCCCCACACATTCATGTGTGTCTGACACACTACTCCCCTATCTCTACACAATGACCATATCCCTCCCTTCCCCACTCATTCACGTGTGTGTCTGACACACTAATCACCTTTGTCTACACAATGTCCATATCCCTCCATTCCCCACACATTCATGTGTGTGTCTGACACACTAATCCCTCTCTCTCCACAATATCCATATCCCTCCATTCCCCACACAGTCATGTGTGTGTCTGACAAACTCATCCCCTCTGTCAACACAATGTCCATATCCCTCCATTCCTCACACATTCATGTGTGTGTCTAACACACTAATCACCGCTGTCTACACAATGTCCTCATCCCTCCATTCCCACACAGTCATGTGTGTGTCTAACATACTCATCCCCTCTGTCTACACAATGTCCATATCCCTCCATTCCCCACACGTGCATGTGTGTGTCTGACACACTAATCCTCTCTGTAAACAGAATATCCATATCCCTCCATTCCCCACACATTCATGTGTGTGTCTGACACACTAATCCGCTCTGTAAACACAATGTCCATATCCCTCCATTCCCCACACATTCATGTGTGTGCCTGACACACGAATCCTCTCTGTCTACATAATGTCCATATCCCTCCATTTCTCACACATTCATGTGTCTGACACACTAATCCCCTCTGTCTGCACAATGTCCATATCCCTCCATTCCCCACACATTCATGTGTGTCTGACACACTACTCCCCTATCTCTACACAATGACCATATCCCTCCCTTCCCCACTCATTCACGTGTGTGTCTGACACACTCATCCCCTCTGTCTGCACAATGTCCATATCCCTCCATTCCCCACACATTCAGGTGTGTGTCTGACACACTAATCCGCTCTGTAAACACAATGTCCATATCCCTGCATTCCCCACACATTCATGTGTGTGTGTGTGACCCCCTATCCTCTCTGTCCACATAATGTCCATATCCCTCCATTCGCCATACATTCATGTGTGTCTGACACACTACTCCACCATCTCTACACAATGACCATATCCCTCCCTTCCCCACTCATTCACGTGTGTGTCTGACACACTAATCCCCTTTGTCTACACAATGTCCATATCCCTCCATTCCCCACAAATTCATGTGTGTGCCTGACAGGCTTATCCCCTCTGTAAACACAATGTCCATATCCCTCTATTCCGCACACATTCATGTGTGTGCCTGACACGCTAATCCCCTCTGTCTACACAACGTCCATATCCCTCCATTCGCCACACATTCACGTGTGTGTCTGACACACTAGTCCCCTGTGTCTACACAATATCCATATCCCTCCATTCCCCACACATTCATGTGTGTGTCTGACACACTAATCCCTCTGTCTACACAATATCCATATCCCTCCATTCCCCACACAGTCATGTATGTCTAACACAGTCATCCCCTCTATCTACACAATGTCCATATCCCTGCATTCCCCGCACATTCATGTGTGTGTGTGTGACCCCCTATCCTCTCTGTCTACATAATGTCCATATCCCTCCATTCGCCACACATTTATGTGTGTGTCTGACACACTAATCCCCTCTGTCTGCACAGTGTCCATATCCCTCCATTCTCCACACATTCATGTGTGTCTGACCTACTACTCCCCCATCTCTACACAATGACCATATCTCTCTCTTCCCCACTCATTCACGTGTGTGTCTGACACACTAATCCCTCTGTCTCCACAATATCCATATCCCTCCATTCCCCACACAGTCATGTGTGTGTCTGACACACTAATCCGCTCTGTAAACACAATGTCCATATCCCTCCATTCCCCGCACATTCATGTGTGTGTGTGTGACCCCCTATCCCCTCTGTCTACATAATGTCCATATCCCTCCATTCCCCACACAGTCATGTGTGTGTCTAACAAACTCATCCCCTCTGTCAACACAATGTACATATCCCTCCATTCCTCACACATTCATGTGTGTGTCTAACACACTAATCACCGCTGTCTACACAATGTCCTTCACCCTCCATTCCCCACACAGTCATGTGTGTGTCTAACAAACTCATCCCCTCTGTCTACACAATGTCCATATCCATACATTCCCCACACATTCAGGTGTGTGTCTGACACACTAATCCGCTCTGTAAACACAATGTCCATATCCCTGCATTCCCCGCACATTCATGTTTGTGTGTGTGACCCCCTATCCTCTCTGTCTACATAATGTCCATATCCCTCCATTCGCCACACATTCATTTGTGTGTCTGACACACTAATCCCCTCTGTCTGCACAATGTCCATATCCCTCCATTCCCCACACATTCATGTGTGTCTGACACACTACTCCCCTATCTCTACACAATGACCATATCCCTCCATTCCCCACACATTCATGTGTGTGTCTGACACACTAATCCCTCTCTCCCCACAATATCCATATCCCTCCATTCCCCACACAGTCATGTGTCTGTCTAACAAACTCATCCCCTCTGTCAACACAATGTCCTTCTCCCTCCATTCCTCACACATTCATGTGCGTGTCTAACACACTAATCACCGCTGTCTACACAATGTCCTCATCCCTCCATTCCCCACACAGTCATGTGTGTGTCTAACAAACTCATCCCCTCTGTATACACAATGTCCATATCCCTCCATTCCCCACACATTCATGTGTGTGTCTGACACACTAATCCCCTCTGTTTACACAATGTCCATATCCCTCCATTCCCCACACATTCATGTGTGTGTCTGATGCACTGATCTGCTCTGTCTACACAATGTCCATATCCCTCCATTTCTCACACATTCATGTGTCTGACACACTAATCCCCTCTGTCT
Source organism: Mobula birostris (assembly GCF_030028105.1). Taxonomy (NCBI): domain Eukaryota; kingdom Metazoa; phylum Chordata; class Chondrichthyes; order Myliobatiformes; family Myliobatidae; genus Mobula; species Mobula birostris. The sequence continues at coordinate 88,198 of NW_027274193.1, read as the reverse complement.
GCACAATGTCCATATCCCTCCATTCCCCACACATTCATGTGTGTCTGACACACTACTCCCCTATCTCTACACAATGACCATATCCCTCCCTTCCCCACTCATTCACGTGTGTGTCTGACACACTAATCCCCTTTGTCTACACAATGTCCATATCCCTCCATTCCCCACACATTCATGTGTGTGTCTGACACACTAATCCCTCTCTCCCCACAATATCCATATCCCTCCATTCCCCACACAGTCATGTGTGTGTCTAACAAACTCATCCCCTCTGTCAACACAATGTCCATATCCCTCCATTCCTCACACATTCATGTGTGTCTAACACACTAATCACCGCTGTCTACACAATGTCCTCATCCCTCCATTCCCCACACAGTCATGTTTGTGTCTAACAAACTCATCCCCTCTGTCTACACAATGTCCATATCCCTCCATTCCCCACACATGCATGTGTGTGTCTGACACACTAATCCCCTCTGTCTGCACAATGTCCATATCCCTCCATTCCCCACACATTCATGTGTGTCTGACACACTACTCCCCCATCTCTACACAATGACCATATCCTTCCCTTCCCCACTCATTCACGTTTGTGTCTGACACACTAATCCCTCTGTCTCCACAATATCCATATCCCTCCATTCCCCACACAGTCATGTGTGTGTCTAACAAACTCATCCCCTCTGTCTACACAATGTCCATATCCCTCCATTCCTCACACATTCATGTGTGTGTCTGTCACACTTGTCCCCTCTGTCTACAGAGTGTCCATATCCCTCCATTCCCCACACATTCATGTGTGTGTCTGACACACTAATCCGCTCTGTAAACACAATGTCCATATCCCTCCATTCCCCACACATTCATGTGTGTGTCTGACACACTAATCCTCTCTGTCTACATAATGTCCATATCCCTCCATTCCCCACACATTCATGTGTGTGTCTCACACACTAATCCCCTCTGTCTACACAATGTCCATATCCCTCCATTCCCCACACATTCATCTGTGTGTCTGACACACTGATACCCTCTGTCTGCACAATCTCCATATCCGTCCATTCCCCACACAGTCACGTGTCTGTCTGAAACACTCATCCCCTCTGTCTACACAATGTCCATATCCATCCATTCCCCACACATTCAGTTGTGTGTCTGACACACTAATCCGCTCTGTAAACACAATGTCCATATCCTTGCATTCCCCGCACATTCATGTGTGTGTGTGTGACCCCCTATCCTCTCTGTCTACATAATGTGCATATCCCTCCATTCGCCACACATTCATTTGTGTGTCTGACACACGAATCCCCTCTGTCTGCACAATGTCCATATCCCTCCATTCCCCACACATTCATGTGTGTCTGACACACTACTCCCCTATCTCTACACAATGACCATATCCCTCCCTTCCCCACTCATTCACGTGTGTGTCTGACACACTAATCACCTTTGTCTACACAATGTCCATATCCCTCCATTCCCCACACATTCATGTGTGTGTCTGACACACTAATCCCTCTCTCTCCACAATATCCATATCCCTCCATTCCCCACACAGTCATGTGTGTGTCTGACAAACTCATCCCCTCTGTCAACACAATGTCCATATCCCTCCATTCCTCACACATTCATGTGTGTGTCTAACACACTAATCACCGCTGTCTACACAATGTCCTCATCCCTCCATTCCCACACAGTCATGTGTGTGTCTAACATACTCATCCCCTCTGTCTACACAATGTCCATATCCCTCCATTCCCCACACGTGCATGTGTGTGTCTGACACACTAATCCTCTCTGTAAACAGAATATCCATATCCCTCCATTCCCCACACATTCATGTGTGTGTCTGACACACTAATCCGCTCTGTAAACACAATGTCCATATCCCTCCATTCCCCACACATTCATGTGTGTGCCTGACACACGAATCCTCTCTGTCTACATAATGTCCATATCCCTCCATTCCCCACACTTGCATGTGTGTGTCTGACACACTAATCCCCTGTGTCTACACAATGTCCATATCCCTCCATTCCCCACACATTCATGTGTGTGTCTGATGCACTGATCTGCTCTGTCTACACAATGTCCATATCCCTCCATTTCTCACACATTCATGTGTCTGACACACTAATCCCCTCTGTCTGCACAATGTCCATATCCCTCCATTCCCCACACATTCATGTGTGTCTGACACACTACTCCCCTATCTCTACACAATGACCATATCCCTCCCTTCCCCACTCATTCACGTGTGTGTCTGACACACTCATCCCCTCTGTCTGCACAATGTCCATATCCCTCCATTCCCCACACATTCAGGTGTGTGTCTGACACACTAATCCGCTCTGTAAACACAATGTCCATATCCCTGCATTCCCCACACATTCATGTGTGTGTGTGTGACCCCCTATCCTCTCTGTCCACATAATGTCCATATCCCTCCATTCGCCATACATTCATGTGTGTTTCTGGCACACTAATCCCCTCTGTCTGCACAATGTCCATATCCCTCCATTCCCCACACATTCATGTGTGTCTGACACACTACTCCCCCATCTCTACACAATGACCATATCCCTCCCTTCCCCACTCATTCACGTGTGTGTCTGACACACTAATCCCCTTTGTCTACACAATGTCCATATCCCTCCATTCCCCACAAATTCATGTGTGTGCCTGACAGGCTTATCCCCTCTGTAAACACAATGTCCATATCCCTCTATTCCGCACACATTCATGTGTGTGCCTGACACGCTAATCCCCTCTGTCTACACAACGTCCATATCCCTCCATTCGCCACACATTCACGTGTGTGTCTGACACACTAGTCCCCTGTGTCTACACAATATCCATATCCCTCCATTCCCCACACATTCATGTGTGTGTCTGACACACTAATCCCTCTGTCTACAAAATATCCATATCCCTCCATTCCCCACACAGTCATGTATGTCTAACACAGTCATCCCCTCTATCTACACAATGTCCATATCCCTGCATTCCCCGCACATTCATGTGTGTGTGTGTGACCCCCTATCCTCTCTGTCTACATAATGTCCATATCCCTCCATTCGCCACACATTTATGTGTGTGTCTGACACACTAATCCCCTCTGTCTGCACAGTGTCCATATCCCTCCATTCTCCACACATTCATGTGTGTCTGACCTACTACTCCCCCATCTCTACACAATGACCATATCTCTCTCTTCCCCACTCATTCACGTGTGTGTCTGACACACTAATCCCTCTGTCTCCACAATATCCATATCCCTCCATTCCCCACACAGTCATGTGTGTGTCTGACACACTAATCCGCTCTGTAAACACAATGTCCATATCCCTCCATTCCCCGCACATTCATGTGTGTGTGTGTGACCCCCTATCCCCTCTGTCTACATAATGTCCATATCCCTCCATTCCCCACACAGTCATGTGTGTGTCTAACAAACTCATCCCCTCTGTCAACACAATGTACATATCCCTCCATTCCTCACACATTCATGTGTGTGTCTAACACACTAATCACCGCTGTCTACACAATGTCCTTCACCCTCCATTCCCCACACAGTCATGTGTGTGTCTAACAAACTCATCCCCTCTGTCTACACAATGTCCATATCCCTCCATTCCCCACACATGCATGTGTGTGTCTGACACACTAATCCCCTCTGTAAACAGAATATCCATATCCCTCCATTCCCCACACATTCATGTGTGTGCCTGACACACTAATCCGCTCTGTAAACACAATGTCAATATCCCTCCATTCCCCACACATTCATGTGTGTGCCTGACACACGAATCCTCTCTGTCTACACAATGTCCATATCCCTCCATTCCCCACACATTCATGTGTGTCTGATGCACTGATCTGCTCTGTCTACACAATGTCCATATCCCTCCATTCCCCACACATTCGTGTGTGTGTCTGATGCACTGATCTGCTCTGTCTACACAATGTCCATATCCCTCCATTCCCCACACATTCATGTGTGTGTCTGACACACTAATCCCCTCTGTACACATAATGTCCATATCCCTCCATTCCCCACACTGTCACGTGTCTGTCTGAAACACTCATCCCCTCTGTCTGCACAATGTCCATATCCCTCCATTCCCCACACATTCAGGTGTGTGTCTGACACACTAATCCGCTCTGTAAACTCAATGTCCATATCCCTGCATTCCCCACACATTCATGTGTGTGTGTGTGACCCCCTATCCTCTCTGTCCACATAATGTCCATATCCCTCCATTCGCCATACATTCATGTGTGTTTCTGGCACACTAATCCCCTCTGTCTGCACAATGTCCATGTCCCTCCATTCCCCACACATTCATGTGTGTCTGACACACTACTCCCCCATCTCTACACAATGACCATATCCCTCCATTCCCCACAAATTCATGTGTGTGCCTGACAGGCTTATCCCCTCTGTAAACACAATGTCCATATCCCTCTATTCCGCACACATTCATGTGTGTGCCTGACACGCTAATCCCCTCTGTCTACACAACGTCCATATCCCTCCATTCGCCACACATTCACGTGTGTGTCTGACACACTAGTCCCCTGTGTCTACACAATATCCATATCCCTCCATTCCCCACACATTCATGTGTGTGTCTGACACACTAATCCCTCTGTCTACACAATATCCATATCCCTCCATTCCCCACACAGTCATGTATGTCTAACACAGTCATCCCCTCTATCTACACAATGTCCATATCCCTGCATTCCCCGCACATTCATGTGTGTGTGTGTGACCCTCTATCCTCTCTGTCTACATAATGTCCATATCCCTCCATTCGCCACACATTCATGTGTGTCTGACCTACTACTCCCCCATCTCTACACAATGACCATATCCCTCTCTTCCCCACTCATTCACGTGTGTGTCTGACACACTATTCCCTCTGTCTCCACAATATCCATATCCCTCCATTCCCCACACAGTCATGTGTGTGTCTGACACACTAATCCGCTCTGTAAACACAATGTCCATATCCCTCCATTCCCCGCACATTCATGTGTGTGTGTGTGACCCCCTATCCTCTCTGTCTACATAATGTCCATATCCCTCCATTCCCCACACAGTCATGTGTGTGTCTAACAAACTCATCCCCTCTGTCAACACAATGTACATATCCCTCCATTCCTCACACATTCATGTGTGTGTCTAACACACTAATCACCGCTGTCTACACAATGTCCTTCACCCTCCATTCCCCACACATGCATGTGTGTGTCTGACACACTAATCCCCTCTGTAAACAGAATATCCATATCCCTCCATTCCCCACACATTCATGTGTGTGTCTGACACACTAATCCGCTCTGTAAACACAATGTCCATATCCCTCCATTCCCCACACATTCATGTGTGTGTCTGACACACGAATCCTCTCTGTCTACATAATGTCCATATCCCTCCATTCCCCACACATGCATGTGTGTGTCTGACACACTAATCCCCTGTGTCTACACAATGTCCATATCCCTCCATTCCCCACACAGTCACGTGTCTGTCTGAAACACTCATCCCCTCTGTCTACACAATGTCCATATCCCTCCATTCCCCACACATTCAGGTGTGTGTCTGACACACTAATCCGCTCTGTAAACACAATGTCCATATCCCTGCATTCCCCACACATTCATGTGTGTGTGTGTGACCCCCTATCCTCTCTGTCTACATAATGTCCATATTCCTCCATTCCTCACACATTCATGTGTGTGTCTGTCACACTTGTCCCCTCTGTCTACAGAGTGTCCATATCCCTCCATTCCCCACACATTCATGTGTGTGTCTGACACACTAATCCGCTCTGTAAACACAATGTCCATATCCCTCCATTCCCCACACATTCATGTGTGTGTCTGAAACACTAATCCTCTCTGTCTACATAATGTCCATATCCCTCCATTCCCCACACATTCATGTGTGTGTCTCACACACTAATCCCCTCTGTCTACACAATGTCCATATCCCTCCATTCCCCACACATTCATCTGTGTGTCTGACACACTGATACCCTCTGTCTGCACAATCTCCATATCCGTCCATTCCCCACACAGTCACGTGTCTGTCTGAAACACTCATCCCCTCTGTCTACACAATGTCCATATCCATCCATTCCCCACACATTCAGTTGTGTGTCTGACACACTAATCCGCTCTGTAAACACAATGTCCATATCCTTGCATTCCCCGCACATTCATGTGTGTGTGTGTGACCCCCTATCCTCTCTGTCTACATAATGTGCATATCCCTCCATTCGCCACACATTCATTTGTGTGTCTGACACACTAATCCCCTCTGTCTGCACAATGTCCATATCCCTCCATTCCCCACACATTCATGTGTGTCTGACACACTACTCCCCTATCTCTACACAATGACCATATCCCTCCCTTCCCCACTCATTCACGTGTGTGTCTGACACACTAATCACCTTTGTCTACACAATGTCCATATCCCTCCATTCCCCACACATTCATGTGTGTGTCTGACACACTAATCCCTCTCTCTCCACAATATCCATATCCCTCCATTCCCCACACAGTCATGTGTGTGTCTGACAAACTCATCCCCTCTGTCAACACAATGTCCATATCCCTCCATTCCTCACACATTCATGTGTGTGTCTAACACACTAATCACCGCTGTCTACACAATGTCCTCATCCCTCCATTCCCACACAGTCATGTGTGTGTCTAACATACTCATCACCTCTGTCTACACAATGTCCATATCCCTCCATTCCCCACACGTGCATGTGTGTGTCTGACACACTAATCCTCTCTGTAAACAGAATATCCATATCCCTCCATTCCCCACACATTCATGTGTGTGTCTGACACACTAATCCGCTCTGTAAACACAATGTCCATATCCCTCCATTCCCCACACATTCATGTGTGTGCCTGACACACGAATCCTCTCTGTCTACATAATGTCCATATCCCTCCATTCCCCACACTTGCATGTGTGTGTCTGACACACTAATCCCCTGTGTCTACACAATGTCCATATCCCTCCATTCCCCACACATTCATGTGTGTGTCTGATGCACTGATCTGCTCTGTCTACACAATGTCCATATCCCTCCATTTCTCACACATTCATGTGTCTGACACACTAATCCCCTCTGTCTGCACAATGTCCATATCCCTCCATTCCCCACACATTCATGTGTGTCTGACACACTACTCCCCTATCTCTACACAATGACCATATCCCTCCCTTCCCCACTCATTCACGTGTGTGTCTGACACACTCATCCCCTCTGTCTGCACAATGTCCATATCCCTCCATTCCCCACACATTCAGGTGTGTGTCTGACACACTAATCCGCTCTGTAAACACAATGTCCATATCCCTGCATTCCCCACACATTCATGTGTGTGTGTGTGACCCCCTATCCTCTCTGTCCACATAATGTCCATATCCCTCCATTCGCCATACATTCATGTGTGTTTCTGGCACACTAATCCCCTCTGTCTGCACAATGTCCATATCCCTCCATTCCCCACACATTCATGTGTGTCTGACACACTACTCCCCCATCTCTACACAATGACCATATCCCTCCCTTCCCCACTCATTCACGTGTGTGTCTGACACACTAATCCCCTTTGTCTACACAATGTCCATATCCCTCCATTCCCCACAAATTCATGTGTGTGCCTGACAGGCTTATCCCCTCTGTAAACACAATGTCCATATCCCTCTATTCCGCACACATTCATGTGTGTGCCTGACACGCTAATCCCCTCTGTCTACACAACGTCCATATCCCTCCATTCGCCACACATTCACGTGTGTGTCTGACACACTAGTCCCCTGTGTCTACACAATATCCATATCCCTCCATTCCCCACACATTCATGTGTGTGTCTGACACACTAATCCCTCTGTCTACACAATATCCATATCCCTCCATTCCCCACACAGTCATGTATGTCTAACACAGTCATCCCCTCTATCTACACAATGTCCATATCCCTGCATTCCCCGCACATTCATGTGTGTGTGTGTGACCCCCTATCCTCTCTGTCTACATAATGTCCATATCCCTCCATTCGCCACACATTTATGTGTGTGTCTGACACACTAATCCCCTCTGTCTGCACAGTGTCCATATCCCTCCATTCTCCACACATTCATGTGTGTCTGACCTACTACTCCCCCATCTCTACACAATGACCATATCTCTCTCTTCCCCACTCATTCACGTGTGTGTCTGACACACTAATCCCTCTGTCTCCACAATATCCATATCCCTCCATTCCCCACACAGTCATGTGTGTGTCTGACACACTAATCCGCTCTGTAAACACAATGTCCATATCCCTCCATTCCCCGCACATTCATGTGTGTGTGTGTGACCCCCTATCCCCTCTGTCTACATAATGTCCATATCCCTCCATTCCCCACACAGTCATGTGTGTGTCTAACAAACTCATCCCCTCTGTCAACACAATGTACATATCCCTCCATTCCTCACACATTCATGTGTGTGTCTAACACACTAATCACCGCTGTCTACACAATGTCCTTCACCCTCCATTCCCCACACAGTCATGTGTGTGTCTAACAAACTCATCCCCTCTGTCTACACAATGTCCATATCCCTCCATTCCCCACACATGCATGTGTGTGTCTGACACACTAATCCCCTCTGTAAACAGAATATCCATATCCCTCCATTCCCCACACATTCATGTGTGTGTCTGACACACTAATCCGCTCTGTAAACACAATGTCAATATCCCTCCATTCCCCACACATTCATGTGTGTGCCTGACACACGAATCCTCTCTGTCTACACAATGTCCATATCCCTCCATTCCCCACACATTCATGTGTGTCTGATGCACTGATCTGCTCTGTCTACACAATGTCCATATCCCTCCATTCCCCACACATTCGTGTGTGTGTCTGATGCACTGATCTGCTCTGTCTACACAATGTCCATATCCCTCCATTCCCCACACATTCATGTGTGTGTCTGACACACTAATCCCCTCTGTACACATAATGTCCATATCCCTCCATTCCCCACACTGTCACGTGTCTGTCTGAAACACTCATCCCCTCTGTCTGCACAATGTCCATATCCCTCCATTCCCCACACATTCAGGTGTGTGTCTGACGCACTAATCCGCTCTGTAAACACAATGTCCATATCCCTGCATTCCCCACACATTCATGTGTGTGTGTGTGACCCCCTATCCTCTCTGTCCACATAATGTCCATATCCCTCCATTCGCCATACATTCATGTGTGTTTCTGGCACACTAATCCCCTCTGTCTGCACAATGTCCATGTCCCTCCATTCCCCACACATTCATGTGTGTCTGACACACTACTCCCCCATCTCTACACAATGACCATATCCCTCCATTCCCCACAAATTCATGTGTGTGCCTGACAGGCTTATCCCCTCTGTAAACACAATGTCCATATCCCTCTATTCCGCACACATTCATGTGTGTGCCTGACACGCTAATCCCCTCTGTCTACACAACGTCCATATCCCTCCATTCGCCACACATTCACGTGTGTGTCTGACACACTAGTCCCCTGTGTCTACACAATATCCATATCCCTCCATTCCCCACACATTCATGTGTGTGTCTGACACACTAATCCCTCTGTCTACACAATATCCATATCCCTCCATTCCCCACACAGTCATGTATGTCTAACACAGTCATCCCCTCTATCTACACAATGTCCATATCCCTGCATTCCCCGCACATTCATGTGTGTGTGTGTGACCCTCTATCCTCTCTGTCTACATAATGTCCATATCCCTCCATTCGCCACACATTCATGTGTGTCTGACCTACTACTCCCCCATCTCTACACAATGACCATATCCCTCTCTTCCCCACTCATTCACGTGTGTGTCTGACACACTAATCCCTCTGTCTCCACAATATCCATATCCCTCCATTCCCCACACAGTCATGTGTGTGTCTGACACACTAATCCGCTCTGTAAACACAATGTCCATATCCCTCCATTCCCCGCACATTCATGTGTGTGTGTGTGACCCCCTATCCTCTCTGTCTACATAATGTCCATATCCCTCCATTCCCCACACAGTCATGTGTGTGTCTAACAAACTCATCCCCTCTGTCAACACAATGTACATATCCCTCCATTCCTCACACATTCATGTGTGTGTCTAACACACTAATCACCGCTGTCTACACAATGTCCTTCACCCTCCATTCCCCACACATGCATGTGTGTGTCTGACACACTAATCCCCTCTGTAAACAGAATATCCATATCCCTCCATTCCCCACACATTCATGTGTGTGTCTGACACACTAATCCGCTCTGTAAACACAATGTCCATATCCCTCCATTCCCCACACATTCATGTGTGTGTCTGACACACGAATCCTCTCTGTCTACATAATGTCCATATCCCTCCATTCCCCACACATGCATGTGTGTGTCTGACACACTAATCCCCTGTGTCTACACAATGTCCATATCCCTCCATTCCCCACACAGTCACGTGTCTGTCTGAAACACTCATCCCCTCTGTCTACACAATGTCCATATCCCTCCATTCCCCACATATTCAGGTGTGTGTCTGACACACTAATCCGCTCTGTAAACACAATGTCCATATCCCTGCATTCCCCACACATTCATGTGTGTGTGTGTGACCCCCTATCCTCTCTGTCTACATAATGTCCATATTCCTCCATTCGCCATACATTCATGTGTGTGTCTGACACACTAATCCCCTCTGTCTGCACAATGTCCATATCCCTCCATTCCCCACACATTCATGTGTGTCTGACACACTACTCCCCTTTGTCTACACAATGTCCATATCCCTCCATTCCACACACATTCATGTGTGTGCCTGACACGCTAATCCCCTCTGTCTACACAACGTCCATATCCCTCCATTCCTCACACATTCATGTGTGTGTCTGACACACTAATCCCCTGTGTCTACACAATATCCATATCCCTCCATTCCCCACACATTCATGTGTGTGTCTGACACACTCATCCCTCTGTCTACACAATATCCATATCCCTCCATTCCCCACACAGTCATGTATGTCTAACACAGTCATCCCCTCTATCTACACAATGTCCATATCCCTCCATTCCCCACACATTCACGTGTGTCTGACACACGAATCCCCTCTGTCTGCACAGTGTCCATATCCCTCAGTTCGCCACACATTCATGTGTGTCTGATACACTAATCCCCTCTGTCTACGCAATGTCATCATCCTTCCATACCCCACACATTCATGTGTGTGTCTGACACACTAAACCCCTCTGTATACACAATGTTGATATCCCTCCATTCCCACACATTCACGTGTGTGTCTGACACACTAAACCCCTCTGTATACACAATGTTGATATCCCTCCATTCCCACACATTCACGTGTGTGTCTGACAGACTAATCCCCTTTGTCTACACAATGTTGATATCCCTCCATTCCGATACATTCACGTGTGTGTCTGACAGACTAATCCCCTCTGTTGTAGCTGCATCCACCACCACCACTGGCTGTGCATTCTAGGCAGTCACCACTCTTTTAAAAGAAAGTGTCAGGCCGGCACGTCACCTTGAAACTTTGCCCTTAAATGAATGCCCTCTGGATTTTTGACCGTGGGATGAAACATACTGGCTTTCTGTCTCTGGCTCTCCACTACACCAGAGAGAACAACCCAATTCTGTAAATTAAAGAACGAGATTCCGCAGATATCTTTCTTGTAATGGAGGGGAGTTACCGGAGTGTCCTCACTGCAAGGACTTGGTAGGAGAATGAGGTAAGAGGGAGAGTCTAAAATGGTTTTCAATCCCTGGTTGGTGGAGGGGGGGGGGCGTGAGGGATCAAGGTGGTCTTTACTCTGTCGTTGGGTGGTGGGGGTGGGTAATATTTGCATTTTCCGTGACCTGAGAGGTTGGCATTAGTTGAAGACGTGAAATGTGACCTCAGGTCAATAGCTTTTGAACTGATGGGCCAGTAGAATGGACGGGCCAAATGTTCTCGCCATAATCCTTCAGCTGGGCATTTCTGTCAAAGGTCAAACTGGTCACCGAGTCTTAGGGTCGATGCCCAGACCTCGGAAAAGCCGGGAGTGTGTAGATTGCTCATACGAACGGTGCATTTCACTGTTTCGATATACATTTGAAAAACAAATCTCAACAGTGACGAACGGGCCATTCGGTCCGTCAACTCCCGGCTTCATCCCAGATGCTACCATATGCGCGCAACGGGGTGGGGGTGCCCATTTCACAGCGTGTCGTTCGGACGAGGGAGAGAACCGGACGCCCCGGGGGTGGGGGAGAAAAGTGCAAACTGCACACAGCCAGCTTTGGAGCTCGGGATGTGACCGGGCTGCCGGGTATCGGCCGCTGCGCTCGTCAGGGCGGCTGATCCAGAAGCCGTGTTGTACTTTGCCCGATTCCACAGGTCAACATCCAACAGGGCGACTGTGACGGGGAGCGAGGCAAAGACTGACTGGAGGTGATAGGGCAGGCGTGGGGCCGGCACCGCTGATAATGAGTCAGCGTTTGCGAAAAACGGGCATAAGCCTTCGCGGTTCCGTATTATCCCACTTCGGCCACTCTGTCCAGAGTCGCTCTGTAGATGGGGAGGGGTGCACGGGAGGAAAGGGGTCACAAAGACATAGAGCAGTGTAGGGATTGGGGATTATGGTGCGGGGCGAAATGGTTTGTGGAAACGGAGGGAGGGGGTCACGGAACTGACACGAAGTGTATGCAGAGGTTCTGGGTCCAGGAACATCCGCTTGAAGGGGTCGCCCAACTAAGACGAAGGCGAGGAGAGGCGCCTACTATTCTAGACCTTTCAATATTCGATAGGTTTCAGTGAGAAGCCCCATCATTCTTATAAACTCCATTGAGAATAGGCTCAGATCCATCAAACGCTCCGCTTTCATTCCCAGAATCGTCCTCTAGACCCTCTGGCTAAAGAAATTCCTCCGCGTCTGTGCTCTAAAGAAACGTTTTTGTATTCTGAGGCGGTGCCCTCAACTTCCCCCGGAATCTCCCCCTCTCCCTGACCAACCCGGGGGGGTGGGGACGTGCGAATTCCACACAGCGGTCGGGATCGAACTCGCTTTTCCACCCGCCTGCAGTCGGCCCCACACTCCTGATCTTTGGTCACCCGGTGCACAGGGGGAGAGTCGCTCGGGCATCTTATTGGTTTTCTCCTATGCCCAACCGAGATGGCAGTTCATGCGATCCAACTGCCTGCCCCTCTTCCGAGATTACATCGCGCTCGGGCGTCCGTGGAAGCCCAAGGAGTATCCACGGGTACAACGGGGGGATTGTGGGAAAGGTGGGTACACATGTTCGAGTGAGTCATGGATCATAGAACAGGAACAGGCCATTCGGCCCTCAATGTTGTGCCGAACCAATTAAATTAGTAATCAAATGACAATTAAACTAGTCTGTTCTGCCAACACAATGTCCAATGTCCTGATGAAGGGTCTCGGCCCGAAACGTCGACTGTACCTCTTCCTAGAGATGCTGCCTGGCCTGCTGCGTTCACCAGCAACTATGATGTGTGTTGCTTCAATGTCCATATCCTTCCGTTTTCCTCACATCTAAGCGTCTTTTAAAAGTCCGTAATGTTTCTGCCTCTTCCATCACCCCAGGCACCGCATTCCAGCATTCTCTGTGTAAAAAAACCTTGCCCTTCACATCTTTATAATTACCCCCCCCCCACACACACACACACACACCTTAAATGCATCTTCTCTGGTGTTTGACATTTCAAACCTAAGGAAAAGATACTGTTTGGCTACTCTATCTCTCATAATCTTATAAATCTCTATCACATCTCCCATCAGCCTTCGCCCTTGTGCTACGTCTCTGAACCAGACAGCATCGTGGTAAACCTCTTCTGCACCCTCCCCCAAAGCCTCAACATCCTTCCTATAGTGGGGTTACCAGAACTGTACGCAATATTCCAGATGCGGCCTAACCAGAGCTTTATAAAGCTGCCACATAACTTCCTGCACAAACAGAACAGCACAGCACAGGAACATGCCCTTCGGCCCACTATGTCTGTGGTGAACGCCTCCTTCCGTTCCCTGTACATTCATGTGGCTGGCTGTGAGCCTCTTAAACACCTCTATCATTTCTGCCTCCACCACCACTCCTGGCAGTACATTCCAGTCACCCACCACTCTCTGTGTTAAAAAAAAAACTTATACCGTTCATCTCCTTTCAACTTTTCCCTCTCTCTCCTTAAATACATATCTCCACTACTGGCCATTTTCCAGTTAGGGGAAAACATCATGTTTGCTCTATCTGCACCTCTCATAATTTTATAAAGCTTGTAACAAATCTCTCCACTGCTCCAGAGAAACCAACACAATTTTGTCCAAACTGTCCTTAATTTGATGTTTATTTTGAATTACGAATTTGTAGAGCTCATAGCACAGAAACAGGCCCTTCATCCCAACTAACCCATGCCAACCAAGATGTCTACCTGAGCCAGTCTCATTTCCCACGTTCAGCCCACATCCCTAAAGCTTTCCTATCCGTGTACCTGTCCAATTGCTTGTTAAATGTTATTAGTCCCGGTTCAACAACTTAATTTCATATTCAAACCAGCCTCTGTGTGTAGACCTTAAGATCATAAGAACAGAGAACTAAACCATTTGCCCCGTCGAGTCTGCTCTGTCATTCCATCACAGTTGATTTATTATCCCCCTCAATCCTGTTTGCCCGCTCTCTCTGTAACTTTTGACGCCCTCGCTGATCAAGAACCCATCAACCTGAGCTTTAAAAATACCCAATTATAGCCGTCCACAGCAATGAATTCCACAGATTCACCACCATCTGGCTGAAAAAAATTCCTCCTTATCTCAGTTCTATAAAGATGTCGTCTATTCTGAGATTATGCCCTCTGGTCCTAGACTTTCGAAATACCCCCTCCACATCTACTCTATCTAGGCCTTTCACATTATTGAAAATACCCCCTCCACATCTACTATATCTAGGCCTTTTAATGTTCAACAGGTTTTAATGAGATTCCCTTTATTCTTCTAAACTCCAGCGGGTGCAGACCCAGAGTCGTTAAATGCTCCTCATACATTAACCCTGTCACTCCCAGGATTATTCTTCTGGACCCTCTACAATGCCGACACATCCTTTCCTAGATATGAGGCCCAGAACTGCTCACATTACTCCAAGTGCATTCCGACTAATAATGCCTTTTGAAATCCTCAGCATTGCATCCCTTTTTTTTACTATTCCTGTCCTCTCGAAGTGAATGCTAACGCTGCATTGCCTTTTTTTTTACCACTGAAAGCAAATTAACCTTTAGGGAATCCTGCACGAGGACTCTCAAGACCTTTCTGAAGATCCGCTTCAAGTTGTTTTCTCCCCTTTCATCTTAACCTTGTGCGCCGTGCTTCCTGAAGCCCCAACTGAGGCACGACTGAGCTCCCTATCGATAAACCTCATGATTTTATATACCCCGGGGTGTTCAGCTCTCAGTCTCCTACACTCACTCATAAATCTCGTCTGCACATTTCCCAGCTTCGTGGTATGATATGAGGGGTCGGAGTGACCAGAAGTGAACACAATACTCCACACGAGGCCTCAACAACACCTTGGATAACTACAAGACGACGTCAATAGTTCAAAGTACAAAGTAAAATTATTATCAATGTACATACATGTCAGCACATACAATATTGAGATTAATTTTCTTGCAGACATTCATACGAAATAGAAAAAAGAACACAATAGAATCGATGAAAAACCACATACGACAGAGATGTTCAAACAACCAATGTGCAAAAGACAACAAATTGTGGAAATGCAATAATTTAATAAATAATTAAACAATACATATCGAGATTCAGTGTTGGGTGAGTCCACGCCGGTTCAGGAGCCTGGTGGTTGAGGATAATAACTGCTCCTTAACCTGGTGGTGTGGAACCTAATGGCAGCAGCGGAAGTTTGGATAGCTGGGGTCCTTAATGATGAATGCCGTTCTGCAGCGACAGCGCTCCGCGTGGATATGTTCAATGGTGGGGAGAGCTTTACCTGTGGCGGACTTGACTACCTTTTGCAGATGTTTTTCGTTCAAGAGCTTTGAACTTTCTTTTTACGTGGGGGGGGGGGACATGTTTGGTTACAATGTTAACGAACGTGCCCCACGCTTCTCCTGCACACTGTTTATCAACTGACACAAAACTACTACGTCCAGTGCTGCAGGGGTCCGAGCGATCAGAGCATCGGTGGGGACTCTGGGGAAATTGAATGTAATGGCAAGGTCATCGACCAGCTCCGAGTGCATGGGGTTAGACTGAAGAGTTCGCACTGAGGTAGATGATCACATCCTGAGCAAGCTGAGAGCGTGCTGAGAGAAGGCAAAGGTTGAGATTAAACTCCCAAGCTGGCATACCGCGACAAGCAGTGTTCTGAAGTTCAAAGTACAGTTATTATCAAAGTTATGTATACCATATACAACCTTCAGATTTCTCTCCTTACGGGCAGCCACCAAAGTACCCCAACAGAACCCATTAAAAAGTCCGTCAAACATCGATTGTGCTGGGGAAAAAAAACAATCGTGGAAATAAAAGTCAGTAAATAACATTGAGAACAGAAGTTCAGGAAAGTGAGGCCACAGCCATGAAGCCAGTCATCACTGGAACAGCGAGCTGACTGCCGGCCCACCCCGACACGCTGACTTTATCAATCTGGCCCAGCGCTTAAATCGGCCGTTTCTCACTCTCGGGCCTGGGCCCGGGCCTCGTCGCCTCCCCTCGCCTCATCTCGGTTCTGCGGCATTGAATCGCCTTCAAGTTCGCTTTATCAATGGCCAAACACTCTCGGGCACGGGCCCAGACGCCTTGATTCGGCCCGTACCCGCCACGCCGCAACCATCCTTCACCTTCGAGATTTCCATTAACGCCGCCACTCTAAAAGTTCACCTCCAAAAGGGAACTTACAGGCTATTGATTGCAGTGATCGTATCCAAGAACTGTGATTAACACAGTAATTTATAGTTTTGTTTGCTACCAGCACACTTAAACCAGAGATAGTTCGTCAACCTTGCCGTTTCTTAGCAATTTTCTGTCTGTTTTTTTACGAGGCCGAGTTGCTAGCTCGACACTAACCCAGCACTGACTGAAAGTGCGCAAGAAGCGGACGGGATTCGAGCCCTCGAACAGTGCGGGTGGCATTACACCAGCAGCCGGCATTAAACTGGAGGGATCAACATTTATTGTCAGATGCACTACTCCATACGCACACAGTCCAATGAAAAGCATCACCAGAGGGGGAGAAAACGAAATTATACACAGTCTTTCCTAGAAATAACACAATGGGAACTTAAAAGAAAGGCCCATTGTAGTGAAAATTCATCACGGTGTTGCAGTACTGAGGTTGAGGTCGTGATTCAGGTGGTTAAAGAAGCGAATGGTTAAAGCTGTTCCTGAACCTGGTGGTGCGGGTCATCGGGCCTCTGCCTCCTGCCCGATGGGAGCTGCGAGAAGATGGCATGGCTGGGTGCTGGGGATCTGTGATGATCGGTAGAGGTGTCCATGAAACTACCACCTTGTTGTAAAGACCCATCGACATCGGGGGAGGAATTCCGCCCCCGTTACCCGGTCTGGCCTCGAGGTGATTGGAGGGATATCAGTGGCTGATTCCTCCTCTCCACCAGCTTCCTGACCTCATGATCATTTCTCCTTGGTCACTTTTTTGTGTTATTTGTTTATTTTGTAATTTCAGGTAATCTTGTCTTTGCATTGTACAATACTGCTGCCGGGAAACACAAGAACATAGGAAATAGGAGCCGGAGTCGATCATCTGGCCCGTCGAGCCTGCCCCGCCATTCAATAAGATCATGGCTGATCTGACCATCTCCATCTACCTGCCTTTCCACATAACCCTTCATACTCCTACTATGCAAAACTCTATCCAGCCTTGTCTTAAATATATTTACTGAGGTAGCCTCCACTGCTTCATTGGGCAGAGAATTCCACCCAATCACCACTCTTTGGGAAAAGCATTTCCTCCTCATCTCTGTCCTAAATTTATGCCTCCGAATCTTGAGGCTGTGTCCCCGAGTTCTCACCTACCAGTTAATTTGTTTCCTGACTCGATCTTATCTGTTCTTTTTCATAATTTTATATGTTTCTATAAGATCTCCTCCCATTCTTCTGAATTCCAGCGAGTACAGATCCGAGCGACTCATAGTCTAACCCCCTCATCTCTGGAATCAACCTGGTGAATCTCCTCTGCACCGCCTCCAAAATCCCCAAGTAAGGAGACCAGAACTGCACACAACAAATTTCACACGAAGACGGTGGTAATAAATCCAATGCTCTACCAACAGAGAATTGCTTGCCAGCCATGGCTGCGAGATTATATAAAACCAGTTATGATGCCTTTCGTGAGGCACAGCTCGCCTTCACCGAACAAACCCGGGGCGACACGTCACCGGCTCCACCACGCGAGGGTTCTGGCAGCTAGCCAAACTTTACCCAAACCCTTGTCACGGAGACTTCGGCCCCAGACCTTGACCCAGCTCCTTGCTGGCACTAAGAAATGAGTTGCCCTTTCTTCGTTGGTGAGACCTTTGAGTTACAACTAGGCAAGGAGTCATTCAGTGAAAATGACAAGAGAGTGAGAGGGTGGAGATAACAGGTTGGACTTTGCGACCTCGGGCACACCCAGCCGGCAAGGAACGTCGCCTATATATACGGACAGTCCGCAACACCTCTGTCTACTTCACCCAGAGATCTACTGGTCGGCAGGTAAGATCTTACGCGGAGTAGATGGGGATTCGTCTGTCCGTGAGGACGCTGGAGTGATAAGACCCTCAGGGTTGGAAGGGATGGAGGTGGTGTGGAAACAGGGAACAGGCTGCCCATTGGTCGGACGGAATATCGTCACAGTACGGAGATTCCTGGGATGTCGGCAGGCTTTGGGAGATTGAGAGGGAATGACTGGAGCCTCGACAGGCCGGCGGAGGGGGGTCAGAAATTTGGATGGGGTGTCACTGAGACACTAACCTTCATCAGGGACTGTGTCTGGGGAGTCGATGACCAGGGGTCCCTGACAGAATGAGGGGACGACGTAAAGAATGGAGACGGGGAGAGATTGCTTCACCCAGAGGTTTCGGGGGATCCCGAGAACTCTCTTCCCACTGTAGATATTGAGGGCTACGGGGTGAGTGTAGGGACGTGGGCCGGAGGAAGGATATCGGATGTGGCGATGAGGAATGGCAGAGCAGGGATGAGAGGCCGAGTGGCCTTCTGCTTCTGCCCTGTGCACTTCGATTCAAGCGTCGATATCGCACCCTTGTAGCCCAGCACAGAGGGTCCTGTAAGCCCAGCAGAGCGGGTCCCGTAGCCCAGCAGAGCGGGTCCTGTAATCCCAGCAGAGCGGGTCCCGTAAGCCCAGCAGAGCGGGTCCCGTAAGCCCAGCAGAGCGGGTCCCGTAAACCCAGCAGAGCAGGTCTTGTAGCCCAGCAGAGCGGGTCCTGTAATCCCAGCAGAGCGGGTCCCGTAAACCCAGCAGAGCGGGTCTTGTAGCCCAGCACAGCCGATTCTGTAGCCCAGCACAGCGGGTCCCGTAGCCCAGCACAGCAGGTTCTGTAGCCCAGCACAATAGGTTCTGTAGCCCAGCAGAGCGGGTCCCGTAGCCCAGCACAACAGGTCCTGTAGCCCAGCACAGCAGGCCCTGTAGCCCAGCAGAGCGGGTCCTGTAAGCCCAGCAGAGCGGGTCCCGTAGCCCAGCAGAGCGGGTCTTGTAGCCCAGCACAGCAGCTCCTGTAGCCCAGCAGAGCGGGTCCCGTAGCCCAGCACAACAGGTCCTGTAGCCCAGCACAGCGGGTCCTGTAGCCCAGCACAGCGGGTCCCGTAGCCCAGGGGAGCGGGTCAGAGAAGTGATTGCCTCCTGGGATCTTAGAGTGCTTCCTGCCCCACTCGGTGCCTGAGGAGACAGCGTTTACAGACACACGGCTGGGATTCAGCGACTGGTGTGGGAGAAGGATTAATCCCCGAAATTGTGTGCTTTCCCCGCAGTCTCTCCATCGCCATCCGCACCATCGCCAAAATGAAAGTCCTTGCCCTCCTCATGGTGCTGACTCTGGTCCTCGGTGAGTTCGCACTCGTCTTACTCAGGGGAGGGGGTTTCCGGGTTGGGGTTCTTGTGTCATCAACCTCTTTCACCCCTTCAGGCCCTCGCAGCTCCCCGTCTCTGTGACCCCTCTTCGTCGTTCCCTCCTCTCTGACCCCCTCCGGCCCTACACCCCTCCCCATTGCTGTGACCGCCTCCGTCTCTACACCCTTCCCCATCTCTGTGACCATTACACCCCTCCTGGATCTCCCACGCCCAATCACAATAACGCCACCATTTCGCCCTCCCCCTCCTCTCTGACGGTCACTCCTTGCTTTTCAACCGAGCCAAAGCTGTTCCAGCCCGGCGTCTCCCAATGGTTCTGAGAATGGGACGAATGGCGGGAATGAAGATCCTGCGCTGGGCCGGGATGGTCGCGCAGACGCCGGACAGTCTCTCTCGTTCGCTCTCTGTATCTCTCACCGGGTCCATTTTTCCCGCTCCGTCCCTCCTAGGGTCCCAGGGCTACCTGTTCCCGTGGCAGGAGGAACATCGGACCAGGTTCGAGAAGGCTCGGGATGCCTTCTGGGAGTATGTCGCTCGGATGAGCAACATGGCAGAGGAGACATTGGAGACAGTGAAACAATCGGAACTGGGCCGGGACATCAAGTAGGTGACGTGTGCCGAGGGGTCCACGGGGCCACTTCGCCCATCGAACCCGCCCTATCCCTGTAACCCTCTCCGGCCTTTGTAACCCTCTACACCCCTCCCTTCTCTGTAACTCTTACACTCTACTCCGTCTGTGACCCCTACACCCCTCGCCATTTCTGTAACCCCCAACACCTCTCCCCACCTCAGTAACCACCTTTACCTGTGGACTTTAGAGGCTGGTCATGAAGCGTAAGTCACTTGGCATTCAGAATGAGGAAACTGGATTCACGGGAGAAGACAGAGAGTGTGGGAGTGGGGGACCTGATGGAGGTGGTCAACATTATGATGGGGAGAGACTGCAAGAAACTTTTCTCTATGTTAGTGGCAGATAGAATTGAAGGGCACATTAATGTCCAAGTTTATTGCTGTGTGTACGCAGGCACACGTTTTATAATAAATAGTATATTATTATTGTATATATTATTGTAGTGCAAAAAGAGCAAAATACTGAGGCAGTGCTCATGCCTTGCAGGTATCTGGTGGTGAACGGTAGGACTTTGACAGTAAACGGCAGGGCCCGGGGTGTGTTGTAGAGCAGGGAGACACAGATAGATGGGGCGGTGAAGAGGCCGTTTGGCACGCTGGCCTTCATCGGTCAGACTCTGAATACAGGAGTTGGGACGTAGATTGCAGTTGGTGAAGACACCAGTAAGCTCGCGCTTGGAGGACTGTGTGCAGTCTTGGCCAGCCTGCTCCAGGAAAGGTGCCACCAAGCTGGTAAGAGTGCAGAGGAGATTCACAAGGGTGTGGTCGGGTCTAGAGGGAGGGGCTGGGTCATGTGGAGAAAGGTTAGGCAGGTTGGGACTTCTTCCATTGGAGCATAGGACACTGAAGAGTAACTTACTGAGGTGTATAAAATCATGTGGGGTACAGACAGGGTGAATGAATTTACTATTTCGCCAGGGTTAGGTCATTAAGAACTTTTTCACAGAGTATTTTCTTTACGGAATGGACAATATTTGGACAGGACAGGTTAGTTGGATATATGGACCAACACGGTCAAGCGGGGGCTACCTCTAACGGGACCTGGGTCAGCATGCAATGGTCGGGCGGAAGGGTCTGTTTCTGTGCGTTTCGACTCCTCGTGGGTCCAAGCGAGCAACTTGGGTTTTCAATGTGCTGGCCAAGTGCTGGGAGTTGGATCAGACGGGAGGGGTGTCCGATGGTCTAGTGTCGATGCGATGGGATGAGTGGCTTCTCTCACTGTCTCTCTCTCTCTCTCTCTGCACTGTGTGATTCCCTCCCCTCCTCTCTCCCCAGCGAGCGGATAGCCCAAAGCGTCAGCAGCGCTAATCTGTACGCGGCCGAGGTGAGTGAGAAGGTGCGGCCCCTCGCCCAGGAGCTGGTAGAGCAGCTGCGCAATAACGCCGAGACCATGCGGCAGCAGATCGCCCACAACCTAGCCGAGGTGAGCCAGCGCCTATCGCCCTACGCCGAGCAGCTGCAGGAGCAGCTCAGCGCCCGCCTCACCGAGCTTGGCCGCACCATCAAGGAGCGGGCCGACACCGACGCCGAGGCCCTGAGCCGCGAGCTCCGCGAGGCCGTGCATCTCAGCGTGGAGGCCTTCAAGGAGAAAATGGCGCCCTACTCGTCCGAACTCCAGCTCAAGGTTAACCAGGGCATCGAGCAGTTCCAACAGGGCCTCGTCCCCTTCGTGGAGGAGATGCAGGCCAGGATGGTTCAACGTGCACAGGAGCTTCAGGAGAACCTGCGGCCCTATGCCGAAGATGTGATGACCAAGGTCTCCACAAAGGACCAGGACAAAACCAGCCAGCTCTCAACCTACGACGAAGACGTGCAGGAAAAGATTAACACGATCCTGGAGGAGATCCAGCAGGAAATCTGAATTTCCACCTTTCCCACCCTGATACTAAACATTCAGTCATCCCCATCCCTCTCCCCACCTAACCACACCCCAACTCAATGTGAATAAATATCTGTGCAGAACATCCGACTAGTCGTGCTTGTTTGGTATTCAGAGTTTATGGTCAGATACACAGGTCTGTGTACGCACAGGTGCAAAGAAAAACTTAACTTGCAGCGTGGGCACACCGTATCAGATATACAAAATTCATAAGAAAAAAACAGACATAAATTATACACCTGAAAGGACACAATTAGAACAACGTTGTTGTGCTGTGCTCTCAGTGTGGCTGTACCGAGGCAGTGATTAGGGTTGAAGCAAGTAACTGTTCCCGAACCTGGTGGTGTGTTACCTCCTGCCTGATGAGAGCTGAGAGATAATGGCACGGCCCAGCTGATAATGATGGGTGCTCCCTTCTTGACACAGTACCTCCTGTAGATGCTACCGATGGTGGGGAGGGTTCCTGTTCCCATTTTTCAGTAGAGTTGACTGTAGAATCACCACCTAATTGTAAAGACCAGTCTGGGTCACTAATGGACATCGATACTGTAATTCCTCTTTTGTTATCAAGGTGATTGGAGGAACCTATAGGTTTTTCACACAGATTGTGCGTGGGTGCACAGAATGCAATGCCAGGGGTGCTGGTAGAGGCAGATACCAGTACAGGCTCTTAGATGAGTGCATAATTGATAGAAAAATGGAGGCTGTGAGTTAGATTTATTATAACCATAACCATATAACAATTACAACACAGAAACAGGCCATGTCGGCCTCCTAGTTCGTGCCGAACTCTTACTCTCACCTAGTCCCACCGACCTGCACTCAGCCCATAACCCCCCATTCCTTTCCTGTCCATATATCAATCCAATTTGGCTTTAAACAACAACATCGAACCTGCCTCAACCACTTCTGCTGGAAGCTCGTTCCACATATCTACCACTCTCTGAGTAAAGAAGTTCCCCTTCATGTTATCCCTAAACTTTTGCCCTTTAACTCTCAACTCATGTCCTCTTGTTTGAATCTCCCCCATTCTCAATAGAAAAAGCCTATCCACGTCAACTCTATCAATCCCGTTCATAATTTTAAACACCTCCATCAAGTCGCCCCTCAACCTTCTATGCTCCAAAGAATAAAGTCCCAACCTGTTCAACCTTTCTCTGTAACTTAGGAGATGAAACCCAGGCAACATTTTAGTAAATCTCCTCTGTACTCTCTCAATTTTATTGACATCTTTCCTATAATTCGGTGACCAGAAACGATGGAGGAAAGGCAGTGGGCTTTGTCTACATGGCCTTTGACAAAGTCCTACACAGGTGGCTGGTTCAGAACTTTCAGTCACTTGACATTCAGGATGAGGCAGTAAATTGGATTCAACATTCACTTAGCTGGAGAAGACAAACAGTGGTAGTAGATGTCAGACAAGAGAAAATCTGCAGATGCTGGAAATCCAAGCAACACACACACAAAAGTGCTGGAGGAAATCAGCAGGCCAGGCAGCATCTATGTAAAAGAGTACAGTAACGTTTTGGGCCAAGGTCTTCAGGACTGGAAAAAAGGGTAGAGTTTAAAGGTTGGCTCAAAATCAGGGGCTCAATGTGACTCTTCACCCTTCCTATGTGATCCATCCTCAGTTACGGGGTATTTAGGGATGGACGATAAATGCCAGTATTTGCAACCACACAAAGCATCCGTGATCCCGTGGCCGCAAGTGGTGTGGGAATAACTGCTGCACAATGTCCTGTAGATGCTACTGATGCTGGGGAGGGATGTGCCTGTGATGGAAAGGAGGCCACACCTTTCTGCAGCTTCTTCCACTCCTGCACATTCGAACTGCCATACCAGACTGTGATTCATCCGGCCATGTGTACCGAGGTGAGTTTTGATGCCATATGGACAGATCATTCTGTACAAGGGCCTCATCTTGACATCATTTCTGATGCTCGAGCCCAACCAAGGACTTGCAGGTGTTCTGCACACCTTCCTGGCATGTTACCTGTGTGGTCCAGGTACCTGACAGACTATCTACACTTCTCAGTGTCCAGGTAAAGCAGGCAGCATATTGAAAGATCCCTTCGACCCCAGACATTCTCTCTTCACCACCACCAATCAGAAGAAATTTGTGTATAATTTAAGATTTTTTTGTTGTGAATAGTGTGTCTCTGATGCTATGTACCTGTGATACTGACCAGTATGATCGTATCTCTCTCCTTCACACTCTCTTCCACCTGGTCCCAGAAGCAATCCTGTTTTAATGCCCTGACTTCCTGCAGACCAACAGAGTGAGGGCAGACTCAAACCAGGAGGCCTCATATTCCACCAGGGTGGTCTCCAACTTAGTGGTAATTGGTTTATTAATTGTCACATGTACCGAGATACAATGAAAAGCTTCTGTCTGCTTTACATGGTTGCACCAAAGAGAGCATCCTGTTCGATGCTTCATGGTTTGGTGTGGCAAAATGCTCTGCCCAAGCCCGCAGTGAGTTGTGGACAGCCTCACCTCCATAGACTCTGTCTACACTTCCCGCTGCCTCGGTAAAGCCATCAGCATAATCAAAGACCCCCACCCACCCTGGTCATGCTTTCTTCTCTCCTCTCCCACGCAGCAGAAGACACAAAAGCCTGAAAGCACCAGCTTGTACCCCACTGTTGTCAGGCTCCTGAATGGACCTCATACAAAAGCCTTCAAACCTTGGGAGGGCCGTGTGAAGGGTCACCAGATGTATTCCTGGGATGGGGGCAAGAGCAGAGGGTGGGACCCTTTCGGAATCTCCCAAGCCCTCTGGTGTTTGGGAGAATGAGAGAGTCACCAAGACACAAACCCTTGACAGGGGTGGGGTGGTGGCTGGATAGACTTGGCTCAGGGTCCAGGCGTCCCGGTCTCAAAATGAGGAGACGGCCCTTCAGAATGGAGATGGAGAGAGATTCCTTCACCCAGTGGGTCAGGAGGATCCCAGGAATTCTATACCCCTTCCCCCCCCCCATGGTCTCCAAGTCTCTGAGAGAGGCTTCCAGAGATCAAGGGAATAGAGAGGTATGGGGTGAGTGTAGAGAGGGAGGAGATCAGACATGGTGATGGGGAATGGGAGAGCAGAGTCAAGGGGCCGAATGCCCTGCCCTGGTTCATTTTCTGAAGAATCTGGCAAGAATTCATTCGGAATTTGAGGGAGTTTTGCAATGGATGTTCCAAGGGCTGTCTGTTACATAGATACCTGAGTGTCTGATCTTATTTGCTCTTTGGACTCATTCCTACAGTCAATAAACCTAGGAGAGTTAATCACAGAGTTTGCACAGCAAGGAAATAGAGTTTTCAGCCTATCGTTCCCCTGCACCAATCTCATTGTGCAACACATGGTCCGTTCCCTCCTCTGCCTCAGCCACTCCAGTGCCTGTCCAGTGTGGTGAGTGTCCACTCCTCACCACCTCAGATGGTGTGTTCTCCACCACAACTCCCTCCCACCAGGGGGAAAATGCCCCTCAGATCCACACTAAACCTCGGGTTGAGAACCACCTCTCTCCACCCTTATCTCGTCCTGTCATAATGTTGTTCACCTGCATGAGACTCTCCCACCCCACAGCGCAGACCCCTCACTCGAGGGAGCCTCATCACTCCACCCCGGGCAAAATCCCAGGGAATCTCCTCTGCACCCTCTTCAGTGCAAAATCAACTCCTCCCCGTGGTGTGGTGACTTGAACTGCACACAATACCCCAACTGTGGTCTCACCACTGTTGAGTAAAATTTTACCTTAATGCCCTCTCCTTCTGACCATGATCCCTGCCAACCAAGGTCCCATCTAAGCTAGCTCCATTTGCCTGCATTTTGCCCATATTCCTCTTAATGTTTCCTGTCCAAGTTTCTGTCCAACCTTGCAATTATACCTGAGGCCACCCTCAGTCTCCTTCACTCCAGGGAAAACAGTCCCAGTCTGTCCAGCTTCTCCTTATAACTCAACCCCTCCATTCCCAGTAACATCCTCTCCTTATAACTCAAACCCTCCAGTCACAGTAACATCCTCTCCTTAAACCTCCAGTCCCAGTAACATCCTCTGCTTATAACTCAAACCCTCCAGTCCCAGTAACATCCTCTCCTTATAACTCCAACCCTCCAGTCCCAGTAACATCCTCTCCTTATAATTCAAACCCTCCAGTCCCAGTAACATCTTCTCTTTATAACTCAAACCCTCCAGTCCCAGTAACATCCTCTCCTTATAACTCAAACCCTCCAGTCCCAGTAACATCCTCTCCTTGTAACTCAAACCCTCCATTCCCAGTAACATCTTCTCCTTATAACTCAATCCCTCCAGTCCCAGTAACATCCTCGTGAATCTTTCCTGCACCCTCTCCAGCTATAGCTGGGTGACCAGAAGTGCACACAAGTGGAGTTCTAGTGTTGTGTCAAGTACAGTCTCACCCACATCTTGAACATGATGTTCCAAATCGTGTACTCAGTGCCATGACTGATGATGTTCCTTCTTCACCACAATGAACATTTATGTTGCCTCCTTCCGGGAACCCTGTACCTGTATCCCTGGGTCCTTCTGTTTTGCAAGCTCACTTAAGGTAACAGCACCTTTATGAGGCAGAGATCATAAAATGATACAATTCACCCTGCAAGTGTGAGACAGAGAAGCTAACGTCGAATTACAGTGGAGAAAAGGGAATCACAGAGGCAGGAGAGAGGAGCTGGCCAAAGTGGATTGGAAAGGGGCACTAGCAGGGTTGATAGCAGAACAGCAATGGCAGGAAGTTTCTGGGGAAATTTAGAACTGCAAGGCAGATATATCTCAAAGCTGAAGAAATAGGGAGCATGATGCAACTGTGGCTGACAAGGGAAGTGAAAGAGAACATAAAAGCAAAATAGAGGACATATAATAGAGAAAAAAATAATGGGAATTTAGAGGATTGGGAAGCTTTTAAAAACTAACAGAAGTAAATAAAAAGCAATAAGGAATCAGGCAACAGTGAACATCAGACCACTGGAAAATGTTGCTGGAAATGTAGGAATGAGGGACAAGGAAACTGCGAGCGAACTGAATGAGAATTATGCATCAGTCTTCACTGTGGCAGACATGAGTGTCGGGGGCAGAAGTGAGTGTGGGTGCTATTACTAAGGAGAAGGTGCTTGGGGAACTGGAAGTTTGGAAGGTAGATGAGTCACTTGGACCAGATGGACTGTGCTCCAAGATTCTGAAAGAGGAAAAGGAAAGAGCATTGCAGAAGCATTAGTAATAATCTTTCATTAATCACTAGAATTTGGAAAGGGTCCAGAGGACTGGAAAATTGCAAATGCTGCTTCACTCTTTTTAAGAAGGACGGGAGGCAGAAGACAGGAAATTTCAGGCCATCAGCCTGACTTTCAGTGGTTGAGACGATATGGGAGTTCATAATTAAGGATAAGACATATGATAAAAGATGCCACAGTGAGCAAATCAGCTGTTATTCTTTGAGGAAATAACAGGCAGAATGGAGAAACAATGGATGTTGTTTACTGGGACTTTCAGAGGGATTTTGACAAGGTACTGGACATGAGGCTGCTTAACAAGCTAACAGCCGATGGATTTACAGGAAAGACAGCAGCATGGGCTGGAGTTTGGCTGATTGGCAGGAGACAAAGAGTAGCAATAAAGGGGGTCTTTTCTGGTTAGCTGCCAGTGACTTGTAATGTTCTGCAGGGCTGGAGTTGGAACCATTTCTTTTTATATGATTTGTCAATGACCTGGATGATGGAATTGATGAGTTTGTGACCAGGTTAGTGGATGATACAAAGATAGGTGGAGCAGCAGGTAGTGTTGAGGAAGGAGGGAGTCTGCCGAAAGATTTAGACTGATTAGGAGAAAGGGCAAAGATATGGCAGATAGAACACACTGTTCGGAAGTGTATGGACATACACTTTGCTAGAAGGAATGAAGCTGCAGGCTATTTTCTAAAGGATGAGAGAATTCAGAAATCAGAGGCACAAAGGGAGACTTACGTTAACCCTTTCATTCCTGAGATCATTTTCATGACCCTCCTCTACACCCTTCCCGATGCCAGTTCATCCTTTCTTAGATAAGTGCCCCAAAACCACTCACAATATTCCAAATGTGGTCTCACCAGTGCCTTTTAAAGACTTAAAAGTACATCTTTGCTTTTATATACTAGTGCTTCTGAAGTGAATCCTAACATTGCATTTGCCACCTTACTTCCCACTTATTCTGTAAGCTAATCCTAAGGGAATCCTTCAGTATGAGGAGCATTTCATGGGCCTGTAGTCGACCCTAGGCAAGGGGGATCTCATTGAAACCTATCAAACATTGAAAGGCCTAGATAAAGAGGGGCTGGAGAGCATGTTCCCAATAATGGGGAAGTCTAGGGCCAGAGGGCACCCCCTTCTCTGCAGCTGTTTCAAGCAAAATTCAATTATACCGGTGTCTAAGAAGAACGTGGTAACCTGCCTATCGTCCAGTACCATTTGCTCGAGAGATATGTCCTGCTGGTGCACTGCAAAATCAATGCACTTGGAGTTGGAGCTGGAGCAGACAATTTGGAGAGGAGAAGGAGTTCTAATGCCTGTCCAGCCGGCACGGGAGCAAAGGTGGATTGCACTGAGTGCCAAGCCCATTTGGAGATGCAGCAAGATCCAGGTCCGAAGCAAACTGCAGGGCAGCATGTTCTAGGCCCGGAGTGATTTCGCTGCAACAAGGCCCAGGTACTAATGAGAGGCACAATACGCTGCTTGGACAATCGAAGTGCCGGCCCACATAGACTGGAAGGGCAGGGTATTGAGACTCAGGCGAGGTTGGATTGGTTCTGCGTGCCAAACTGATTTGGAGAGGTTGAGAATGACAGCGTAATCTAGGCCCGGAGCTGGGGTGGGTGGGTGGGTGGGGAGGGTGTGGGAGGTGGTGGAGGTCCTAGTGCGAGGTTCAGACAATTTAAATGCCGGCCCAGATAGCCTGGAGGCTCCTCTCGCCATGACTCTAAGGCCGTGAGACTGGCCCTCTGACTGCTGTGCTTCGTGTCCGCGAGCATTTGCACTGACTTGCCCCGCTAATATGATCAACTGAATACCGAGGCATTGGGCCTACACCGGGCTGCCCAAGGAATTTAGATCTCACAACTCAATCGGTTTGGAATGCTGTGGTAGTAGCTGGCTTCTCTTTGTATGATTTGTTTCGTTTTCATCTCTCTTTCTCTGTGGGCACTGTGGAGGGGTGGTCAGTCTTATTTTTTAAAATTGGGTTCTTTCAGGTTTCTTGATTTTCTGTAAGCAAACAAATCACAAGGTTGTATAATTTATACATTCTTTGATAATAACTGCTCTTTGAACTTTGAACATACATCCACAGTGATGAAGCGTTTTGAGAGGTTGGCAATGAAACATATCAAGTTCTGCCCGAGGAGCAGCTTGGTCCGCTCCAACTTACCTAACGGCACAACGGATCCACGACAGGTGCTCTTCACTCAAACCTGGAACATCTGGACAGCAAAGACACACACATCAGGATGCTCCTTATCCACTACAGCTCAGCTTGCTTTATCGTCATCCCCTCAAAGCTAAACACTGCTCTGCTGCCTTTACACTTATGGCTGTGAGACCAAGCACAGCTCCAATGCCATATGTGAGTTTGCTGAAGACACCGTTGTCGTATGTTGAATCAAAGGTGGTGACAAATCAGCATACAGGAGGAAGTTTGGAAATCTGGCTGAGTGATGCCATAACAACAACCTTTCACTCAATGTTAGCAAAACCAAGGAGCTGATTATTGACTTCAGGAGGAGGAACCCAGGGGTCTGTGTGACAGTCCTCATCAGAGGATCAGAGGTGGAGAGGGTCAGCAGCTTTAAAGTCCTCAGTGTTATTATTCTGAAGGAACTGTCCTGGGCCCGGCGCCTAAGTGTAATTACAAAGAAAACACAACAGCGCCTCTACTTCCTTTGGAGTCTGCAAACACCAGCTTGGCCATCACCACCCAAATTTGTTTGGTCTTTCATTGATTCCATTATGGCTGTTATTCTAGTGATAGAGTCATAGAAAAGTACAGCACAGAAACAGACCCTTCAGCCCATCTAGTCTGTGCTGAGCCATTGAAACTGCCTACTCCATCGAACTGCACCAGGACGATAACCCTCCATACGCCTACCATCCATGTAAAAGACTCATAGCACATAGAAGAGTACAGCACTCGAACAGACCCTTCAGCCCACAATGTTGTGCCAGCCTAGCTAAAAAGCAAATCGAAAATACCCAAAAACTAACCACTCCTACCTACACAATGTCCATATCCCTCAATCTTCTTCAAATTCATGTGTCTATATAAATGTCTCTTAAAAACCTCCAATCCATTCTTTCTTCTAAGTTGTCTAGAATATTCAAGGAAGCAATCAGTAGGTAAATTACCACAATCGTTTTACGAAGCCTCTATTTCCTTAATTCTTAAAAAGAATAAAGATCCTACTGATTGTGCATCATACAGACCGATATCTCTTCTGAATGTAGACTCTAAAATTTTTTCAAAAATTCTGGCAACTAGATTGGAGAAGGTGTTACCTCAAATTATATCTATGGATCAAACCGGATTTATTAAAAATCGCTATTCATCCTTTAATATTAGGAGGTTAATGAATATTGTTTATACCCCCTCATTTACTACCCCGGAATGTATTATCTCTTTAGATGCTGAGAAAGCCTTTGACAGAGTTGAATGGCCTTATTTATTTAATGTTCTTGAGAAATTTAATTTTAACTTGACATTTATATCTTGGATTAAGTTGTTATATTACTCCCCGGTAGCCTCGGTTTGTACAAATAATTATAGATCTCCTTCTTTTCATCTTTTTCGTGGTACTAGGCAAGGATGTCCTCTTAGTCCTTTACTATTCAATATCGCCCTTGAACCTTTAGCAATTCCTATCCGTGACTCGCCAAATATTGTTGGTATTACCCGTGGAAATAAAATACATAAATTATCATTATATGCAGATGATTTGTTGTTATACATCTCTAACCCGGAGAAGTCAATTCCTGCTATCCTGGATCTGTTAGCTCAATTTAGTAACTTCTCTGGTTACAAATTGAATCTTAATAAGAGTGAATTATTCCCTTTAAATAAGCATGTACCTACTTATGGACGTTTACCATTTAAATTGGTTACTGATTCATTTATATATTTAGGGATAACAATTACGAAAAAATATAAAGATTTATTTAAAGCTAATTTTTTACCTTTAATTGATCAGATTAAACTTTTATTTACCAAATGGTTGCCAATCTCTTTGTCTTTGATTGGTCGGATTAATGCTATTAAGATGATCATTTTGCCCAAATTTTTGTATATATTCCAATCGGTTCCAATTTTCATCCCAAAATCTTTTTTTGATAACGTAGATTCAAAAATTTCCTCATATATTTGGCAGAATAAAAATCCTAGGTTAGGTAAAAGGTATCTACAGAAATCTAAAAAGGGGCGAATTTTAGATTTTATTACTGGGCAATTAATATTCGATATTTAAAATTTTGGTTACGAGATTTGGACGTATCTTTAAACCCTCATTGGGTAAATCTTGAATCTAATTCATTACAAGGGTTTTCCTTGGGTTCGGTTTTAGGAACTTCACTTCCTTTTATTTCTTTTAAATCATATAAACAAATGAATAATCCAATAGTTAAGCATACTTTACGTATATGGTTTCAATTCCGAAGATTTTTTGGGTTTAATCAATTTATTCTAGCAAGTCCCATTATATCAAATTTTCTTTTTCAACCTTCCACGATAGATCAAGCTTACTTTGATTGGAAAACCAAAGGTATAATATCTTTTCGCGATTTATTTTTGGATAATTGTTTTATGTCTTTTGATCAACTCTCTAATAAATATAACTTACCCAGATCTCACTTTTTTAGATATTTACAGATTGGAAACTTTTTAATTACTGTTTCCCCTAATTTTCCACACCCATATCCAACGGACATTTTGGAAAAAATCTTAGATTTAAATCTCTCTCAGAAAAGTGTAGTAGCAATTATATATAATATAATTATGAATTTATGTCCTGATGCTCCTAATAAAATTAAAGCTGACTGGGAAAGAGAACTTGAGATTAATATACCGACTGAAAAATGGGACAAAATTCTTCAGGTGGTGAATTCATCCTCTGTATATGCTAAGCATAGGTTGATACAGTTTAAAGTAGTGCACAGGGCTCATATGTCCAAAGATAAACTATCTCGTTATTACTCTTATATTAATCCAATATGTGACAGATGTCATTCCGAGATAGCTTCTTTAACCCACATGTTTTGGTCATGTCCCTTGTTGGAGAAATATTGGAAAGATATTTTTGATATTATTTCAATGGTCCTAAACATAGACTTACAACCTCATCCAATTACTGCTATCTTTGGACTACCAATGATAGACTTAAATAATTTAACCTCTTCATCACGAAGGATGATTGCATTTCTTACTTTAATGGCTAGAAGGTCCATTTTGTTCAATTGGAAAGAGATCAACCCTCCTAATGTATTTCATTGGTTTTCACAAACTATGGTGTGTTTGAATTTGGAGAAAATTAGAAGTGCAGTTTATAACCCTTCCATTAGATTTGAAAAAACTTGGAGGCCATTCATTCAGCATTTTCACTTGATGTAATTTGATCATTTCCAAACTTGTTTTATCTCTCTGTACTGTTGTTGGAGGGGAATGGAGTCGTCGACACTGAGGTTTTCTTCTTTTCCATTTTTAAGTTGTTAGTTTTGCCCAAGTCTTTTAGTTTAGTTGATTAATTCTGTTTTTCTTTGGGGATGGGGTTTGTTTTTGGTTTTGTTTTTTTTTCTTTTTCATGATTTTTTTTTCAGTTTTTTTTTGATTTGTATTATCCGTTGTCAGTTCTACATGATTGGGAGCTTTGTTAACTTACACTATTTGATTTTACAATTACTTTTCCTAAGTGTAACAATATTTCTCCTACTATTTGTATTATTACTATGTTTTGTTTCTATACTTCGAAATTAATAAAAAGATTGAAAAAGAAAGAAAGAAAACCTCCAATCTATTTGCCTCTACCACCATATGAGGCAACGTATTCCAGGCATCCACCACACTCTGAGTAAAAAACTTATTCCCTCTCACCTTCAATGCATCACTCTAGTGTTAGTCATTTCTACCCTGGGAAACAGATTCTCTCTGTCTACTTTATCTATGCCTCTCATCATGTTATAAACCTCTGTCAGATCTCCCCTCATCGTCTACCACTCCAGAGAAAACAACCCAAGTTTATGCAGTCTCTCATGATAGCACATGCCCTCAAAACCAGGCAGCATCCTGGTAAACCTCTTCTGTACCCTCTCCGAAGCTTCTTCATCCTTCCTATAATGGGGTGACCAGAACTGTACACAATACTCCAGATGTGGTCTAATCACAGTTTTATAAAGTTGCAACATAACCTCATTGCCTTGACTAATAAAAACAAGCATTCCATAAACCTTCTTAACCACCGTATTGACCTGTGAAGCCACTTTCGAGGAGCAATGAAACTGGATCCCAAGATCCGTCTGCTCAGCAACACTGTTAAGGATAAACTGTCTGTTTACAATTGTACTAGCAAGGTGCAACACCTCAGATTTATCTGGGTTAAACTCCTTTTGCCATTTTTCCGTCCACATCTGAAACTGATCTATATCGCACTGTATTCTTTGCCTGTCTTCTACACTGTCCATAGTTCCACCAATCTTGGTATCATCCACAAACTTACTAACCCATCCATCTCCATTTTCATCCAGGTCATTTATATACATCACAAACAGCAGAGGTCCCAGCACAGATCCCTGTGGAACACCACTAATTACAGACTTCCAGGTCAAAAAAATCCCTTCCACCACTACCATCTGTCTTCTATGCCCAAACCAGTTCTGAATCCAAACAGCCAATTCACTGCAGACTACTGCAGCTTAATCTTCTGGATTAGCTTCCTCTGAGGGACTTTGTCAAATGCCTTACTAAAATCCATGTAGACAATATCCACTGCCCTAACATCATCAATATCTCTCATCATCTTGATCTTGTGAAAAATCTCAATCAAGTTGGTAAGATGTGACCTGTCCCACACAAAGCCATACTGGTTGCCCCTAATTAGGGCATGGGTTTCCAAATGTTCATATACCCTCTCCCTTAGAATCTTCTACAGCAATTTCCCTACAACTGATGTGACCCTCACTGGTCTATAGTTCCCAGGATTTTCTTAAATAAGGTACAACATTAGCCACTCACCAGTCAACCAGGACATCGCCAGAAGATACCAGTCATGGCCCCAACAGTCTTGTTTCTTGCCTCCTTTGGTAACTTGAGGTAAATTCTATCGGGTCCTGGGGATGTATCTATCTTAATATTCAATAGGAATACCAACACTTCCTACTCCTTGTTTTCTAAACACCCTCATATATTCATGCACTCAACACTGATCTCCTGGTCCTCCATGTCCTTTTCCTTGGTAGATAATAAAGCAAAGTACTCATTAAGTACCTCACTCACATTCTCTGCATCCAGGCATATGTTCCCCCCTTTATCCTTGAGTGGTGTTACCCAGTTATCCTCTTGCTCTTGATGTATGTATAGAATGCCTTGGGATTCACCTTAATCCTACTTGCCAAGCAATTTTCACGGCCCCTCCTGGTCTTCCTAATTCCCTTCTTTAGTTCTTTTCTGGCTTCTTTATAATCCTCAAGTGCTCCATTTGATGCCGATCCAAACTTCTCTTAAACGTTGAAATTGAGTTCACATGCATCACTTGTTGCAGCAACTCGTTCCACACTCTCACATACCTCTGAATGAAGAAGTTTCCTCTCATGTTCCCCTTAAACTTTTCACTTTTCACCCTTAACCGTTGACCTCTAGATCAATATCCATAAGAAACTGAATCTCAGGTTTGTATATGGTGACATATATGTACTTTGATAGCGATTTACTTTGAAATTCAAACATTTGACAAATTTCTGTAGATGTGTATTAGAGAGTATATTGACTGACTGCATCAGAGCTAGGAACTTTTGGATATCTTAGTGATGTTTTCTTAGTACTGTGGCTTTCTGAAGATGTACACACTTCTTCACTTGGAGGTATGGATGCACCAATGCCTTTGAACAAAAGATCCTGCAAAGGGTAGTGGGTATGGCCAAGTCTATTACGGGTAAAGTCCATTGAGCACATCTACATAGGGCATTGATGCAGGAAAGCAATACCCATCATCAGGGATCCCAACTGTCCAGGCCATGCTCTCTTTTCGCTGTTACCATCAGAAAGAAGGTACAGGAGCCTCAGGACCCACACCACCGGATTCAGGAACAATTATTTCTCCTCAACCATCAGGTTCTTGAAGCAGAGGGTTAACTTCACTGAACTTCCTCCTCCTCATCACTGAACTATGGCCGCAGCCTGTGGACTCACTATCTCATGTTCTCAATATTTATTGCTTATTTAGTATTCTTATGCATTTTTTTCTCAGCTCAAGCTGGCAAAACCTGAGGTGCAGGCATAAGCAAGCACGCTTATTTGTCAATTGCTAGGGACTTTCCGACTATTTCAGTGGTGTTTAGAATTGCGGATGTACATAGATGTTGCTGTGTAGCCCTAACTGTTTAATACTGCTGTGTAGCGAATTTGGGATGATACCATTTGTAGATATTACTCTCAGGATAGTGTAAACCCTGTCCATGTGCTAAAGTCTTTCAATTTCCTCTTTTAATTCAGAATATTTCTGGTGTTTTTCACTTAATTCACTTTTGTCTGCTATGTGTGCTTGGAGTGACTATATCAATTAAATAAGTTGTTTTTGCTTGTTTATCCTGTAATATTATATCTGGATGGTTATTATGGATTGTCCTATCTGTAATAACGGATCAGTCATAATATAATTTGTGCGACCTTGACTCTAAACCTGGTTTAGGCTCACATTTATAGTAAGGTATGGTTTCTTTTATGAGTTTGTACTTTAAAGCAAGATTTTGGTGAATGATGTTTGCCACTTGATTGTGCCTGTGTAAATAATCAGATTGAGTTAAACTGCTGCAGGATCCTGTAATGCATTAGATTGTTTTTCGTTTCCCGTGACATTTTCTGAATTTGTCAATTTGAAATTGTTGGTCTTTTATTCTGTATTTCTGATTTTTTTTTGCATTAACCACCTGGTCCTCTATTGCTAAAAGGAACCCTTCTCCTTATTATTATTATTATTTTCTCAGCTCAAGATGGTAAAGCGTGAGGTATGGGCATAGCCAAGCATGCTCCTTTCTCAATTGCTAGGAGCTTTTGGGCTATTCTTGGGCTATTCTTTATGGCTTTCTGAGATTTGCATAGATACTACTGTGTATCCCAAATTGTGTAATCTTATTGTGTAGTGCCTTTGGAATGACACCAGTTGAAAATATTATTATTGGGACAATGTTCATGTTCCAAAGTCTTTCAGTTTTCTCTTTGAATTCAGCATATTTCTGGTGTTTTTCACATATTGATTTCAGTCTGTTATTGTGTTTGGAATGGCTATATCTGTTAAGTAAGTTGTTCTTAACATAGAAACATAGAAAACATAGAAAATAGGTGCAGGAGTAGGCCATTCGGCCCTTTGAGCCTGCACCACCATTCAGTACGATCATGGCTGATCATCCAACTCAGAACCCTGTACCTGCCTTCTCTCTATACCCCCTGATCCCTTTAGCCACAAGGGCCATATCTAACTCCCTCTTAAATATAGCCAATGAACTGGCCTCAACTGTTTCCTGTGGCAGAGAATTCCACGGATTCACCACTCTCTGTGTGAAGAAGATTTTCCTCATCTCGGTCCTAAAAAGCTTCCCCTTTATCGTCAGACTGTGACCCCTCATTCTGGACTTCCCCAACATCGGGAACAATCTTCCTGTATTTAGCCTGTCCAATGCCTTTAGAATTTTATATGTTTCAATCAGATCCCCCCCCAGTCTTCTAAATTCCAGAGAGTATAAGCCTAGTCGATCCAGTCTTTCATCATATGAAAATCCTGCCATCCCAGGAATCAGTCTGGGATTGTACTCCCTCTATTGCAAGAATGTCTCTCCTCAGATTAGGGGACCAAAACTGCACACAATACTCCAGGTGTTGCCGCACCAAGGCCTTGTACAACTGCAGTAGTACCTCCCTGCTCCTGTACTCGAATCCTCTCGCTATAAATGCCAGCATACCATTTGCCTTTTTCACTGCCTGCTGTACCTGCATGCCCACTTTCAATGACTGGTGTATAATGACACCCAGGTCTCGTTGCACCTCCCCTTTTCCTAATCGGCCACCATTCAGATAATAATCTGTTTTCCTGTTTTTGCCACCAAAGTGGATAACCTCATATTTATCCACATTAAATTGCATCTGCCATGAATTTGCCCACTCACCCAACCTATCCAAGTCACCCTGCATCTTCTTAGCATCCTCCTCACAGCTAACACTGCCGCTCAGCTTCCTGTCATCCGCAAACTTGGAGATGCTGCATTTAATTCCCTCGTCTAAGTCATTAATATTAACAAGTCTTGCTTGTTTTCCAGAAGGCGGTCAATAAGGTGTTGCATAAAAGACTTACCCATAAGATAAGAATGCATAGAGTTGGGGGTGATGTATTAGCATGGATAGAGGATAGGTTAACTAATATAAAGCAGGGAGTTGGATTACTTGGGTGTTACTCTGGTTGGCAATCAATGGTGAGTGGTGTGCTGCAGGCGGTCAGCGCTGGGACCGCAGCTGCTCACGACATATATTAATAATCTAGAAGAGGGAACCGTTTAGTGCATCTAAGTTTGCTGATGATACTAAATAGAATGAAAAAGCCAATTGTGCAGAAGATATGGAGAGTCTGCAGAGAGATATAGATAGGTTAAGTGAGTGGGCAAGGGTCTGGCTGATGGAGTACGATGCTGGTAAATGTGAGGTCATCCACTTTGGAAGGCAAATTGAAAGAGCAGATTATTATTTAAATGGTAAAAGGTTGCAGCACGCTGCTGTACAGAGGGACTTGGGAGTGCTTGTGTATGAATCACAAAAAGGTTGGTTTGCAGGTGGAGCAGGCTGTCCAGAAGGCAAATGGAATGTTGGCCTTCATTGCTTGAGGGATTAAAATTAAGAGCAGGGAGGTTATGCAGCAACTGTCCAGGGTACTGGTGAGGTTGCACCTGGAGTACTGCATGCAATTCTGGTCTCCTTACTTGAGGAAAGATATACTGGCTTTGGAGGTGGTACAGAGGAGGTTCACCAGGTTGATTCCAGAGATGAGGGGATTAGACTATGAGGAGAGATTGAATCACCCGGGACTGTACTTGCTGGAATTCAGCAGAATGAGAGGAGGTCTCATAAAAACATATAAAATTATAGAAGAGATAGATAAGATGCAGGAAAGTTGTTTCCACTGGTAGTGAGACTAAAACTGGGGGACATGGCCTCAAGATTCAGGGGAGTAGATTTAGGATGGAGATGAGGAGGAATTGCTTTTCCCAAAGAGTGATGAATCTGTGGAAGTCTCTGCCCAATGAAGTCAGTGGAGACTACCTCAATAAATATATCTAAGACAAATATTTGCATAGTAGGAGAATTAATGGTTTTGGGGAAAAGGCAGGTAGGTAGAGATGAGTCCATGGTCAGATCAGCCATGATCTTATTAAATGACGGAGCAGGCTCGACGGGCCAGGTGGTCTCCTCCTGCTCCTATTTCTTATGTTCTTTTCCTGTATAATTATATTATTATTATTTCTTATTTTTGTATTTGCACAGTCTATTGTCTTTGCACACTGATCATACACATAGTTGGTGTGGTCTTTCATTGATTCTGTTATGGGTGTTATTCTATAGATTTATTGAGAACGCTCACATGAAAATAAATCTCAGGGATGTATATGGTGCATAATGTACTTTGATAACAAATTAACTTTGAACTTGACCACATCGCTCTGTGCTCTACACAGTTGTGAATCTATCTAAGAGCTTCTAAAATGCTGACAGGTTCCACCACAGTCCACCCGGTACTCCCTATGTAAAACAATTCACTTTGAACTACCCCACTTCACTTTAAATATAGGTCCTCTGGCATTAGATTCTTAAACCCTGGGGAAAAGATGCCAGCTGTCTAACTCCCCCCCCCCCCCCACTCATTCATAATCTTATACATTTCTACTCGGTCTCCCCTCAGTCTCCGGCAATCCAGAGAAAATAACTTATCCAAGTTAAACTCCACCTGCCATTGCCTGCTTCATTTCACCCAGATGATTGAGATTCTGTTGGAACTTCTCAGCCAATTCTGGTGTTGTCTAAAGGACATTCTTGACTAGAGTAGAAGATATTTCTTCCTTTCTTTTCATTGTTTATTAAAAATATTTTGATTTAAATAAAATATTTATTTCTGATATATTATATACAATATATTTATTGTACTTTGTTTTATATTTATAACATATATTGTTTTATATATTTTACGGTATTTAAAACATGCAGTATATAATAGCATATTTTTCCTCCCTTGGGCAGCGGGAGTTAGGACTTCTTCCTCAGAGTGCAGTGGGAGTAGAGCCCAGGGAGAGAGTAACATCTAGTGTTGAGAAGGGATTTTGTTAACCAAGGAGTAACAACATAGTCTGGATGGATGATTCCAGTGGGGAAGGCTCACGCAATTCTCCTTGGCTAAAGACAGGCCTAGACGTTTCCACAGTCCCGAACCCAGGCGACGCGAACGGCGGGTTCAGAGAATCCTTGTCGGACCAAAGTGCGGGAGGCAACGAGTAACGTACGTGGAGAGACCTTCAGTCCAATTAACAAGCTGCAGATAAGATTACCAAAGTGCAGACAAGGCACATGTTCGCGATGAGATGGGAATGAATCACCAACCCTCGGTACAAACTCCAGCTGAGTCAGCCGATGGGAGACAGGGGCGATTGTGCATGGTGACAGCGAAACGGGCGGAGTTTGCGGGGAGGGGGGGGGCAGACTCTTCTCTCCGGGTTCGGTGAACTCTGGGATCATTCCCAGCAGGAATGAGAGGGCGGAAGGGGCTGCAATATCTGTAGGATACGGACCCTACATCACTACATAATATACTGACCAACAGTATTTCTTCCTTTATTACAAATCATGAATAAAGTAGATTTTCAAATTTAAAAAAATGAATCGGACCTTTCAGTATCCCTCTAGCCCCTACACCCCTCCCCGCCAACATAACGGGCTGGGCAAAAGACAGGAATCTCCAGACCGGCAGACTGGATAGCAGACCACGCGAATACGGGCGGTGTTAGCGTCCTGTGGCGGATACCTTGCTCTTCGCTCCCGTTAACTCTCGGTACTCTCAGGCGTATGGTGACGGACTAACGCGGTTCTGAGAGAGTCCGCGAGATTGTCACAGCCTGGGTGCTAAGCGGCAGAGATAAGGCGATGGTTCTGTCTCTCGGCTCTCTGGACCTTGGCCCCGTGAGTTGGAACATCACACGAGAATGAAGGTTCCTCGGTGTGGGTATAAAAGTTCTACTGCTGTCCTCTCTCTCTAACACACCGCTGGCAAGGGAGAGGTAGGGGCCGAGAGTGGAGGGTAGGGGCGCACAGGGACGGAGAGGGGTGTAAGGGCCGGCGGGGGGGGGGGGGGTGTAAAGGCCAGAGAGGGTCACAGGTACGGGGAGGGGTGTAGGGGAAATGAAGACGTAGAGCCGGTCAGGGGTTCTCAAATACGAGGAGCTTTGAATGGGGTCACATATACGAGGCGCTAGCACTGGGTAACACGACATACTCGCGACACAAGTTAAGACAAGCTACCCGGCGGTGACTCACGTCCCACCAACACAGCGGAGGAACATATTTGTTTCGCTGCTGTCTTTTTATTATGTTGCCTGATTCAGAAAAGCCTCTGATGTTCTGCCCATCAGATTCAGCTCCCTCCCCCACCTCAGAGACAAGTTAGCAGTTCCACAACAGCCTGGAGACACTTATCTGTGGTTGAAGCTCGAGTGGGTGGGTTTTAGACCAGTGGGAGGGTTTGCTCCCGAGAATTGTCCCAGCCTTTATAAACGGCTGAGTCGGAACTGGTCCAATCCAGGCGGAGTGTGTGAGAGGGAGAGGTGATCCGCACACTAATTTGTGATTTCAAAAGAGCTTCTGGTAAATTAGTACCCTGCCCGCGTTAACTGTGGTTGTTTGTGGATCGAACTGCTTGTATAGGATATTGCTCTTAATTTGCTCTCTCCGCATCTTACAGATACACCAACCATGAAACTGCTTGTCGTCGTTCTGGTCTCGGCCCTGATCGTAGGTGAGTTTTCACCCACGCCCCGCTCCTTGTCCTGTCTGGGGTGTAGCGGCTGTCATTACCCTAACGGAACGGGGAGCGACGGGACGAACACTCTGCGCCCGATGTTGGAAGGGTGAATCGATCCGAAAGGGGTGGTGTGGGATGGGGGGGAGGTGAGGTCACTGACGGGGAGGGGGATTGGCAGAGACGGGGGCCGACATACAGACGGGAGGAGATACAGGGTTGCGGGGGGGGGAAGGTGTTGTTCACAGAGACGGGGTGAAGGGGCCGAAAGGATCACAGTGACGAGGAAGTGTGTAGCGGCTAGAGGGTGTTTAGCTAAGACGAGGAGGACGTAATTGTTGAGGGGTACAGAAACGGGGTGTCGGGACCGGAGGAAGATACAGTGACGGGAAGAGAGTTACAGAAACGATGATAAGTGTATGGATTGGAGGGGGTTGTAGAGACGGGAGGGTTGTAAGCGGTGGAGTCGAGGAGAGGACTGTGTCGTTGGTAACCCTCGAGCAAAAACAGCGGGAGAGTACAGAGTCGGTGAGATAGTTATGATTGTATCGACCGCGAGGGATGGGAAGGGAGGGTGGGGGAGGTTGTATAGACTGCGGGGGATGGGGAGAGAGGGTGGGGGTGTGAATTCCAATCCTTGTTGCCACATTCCTGTTTTTCTTTGATAACATCTCAGTGGCGTCTCTGGAATCTCGGAGTCGGTTGAGAGATTACAGGAGATAGGGTGGAAGATTGAGAGAGGGGGAGGGAAGGCTGGGGAAGTGAGAGGGAGGAGGGGGAGATGGTCTTGTTTCAGTACTGGGACCGGTGCCTGGATTAGCGGCCTCCCAGGTCGCAAATTGTCAATCTTCATGACAAAGATATTCAAAGTCCCAACACTGTCCGGAAACTGCAGATTCGCACAGAATGGAAAGTGGTAACAGAGAACTGGACGGTTTTGACTATTCGAATTCCTCGTCTCTGTAACCCTCTACACACCTCACTGCATCTATAAACCTCTCCATTCCCCGCCCCCGTCTCTGCCATCCCCTACACCCCTCCCTGTCTTTGTGACCCCTACACCCCTCCCCATCTCTGTGACCCCCTTCACCCCTCCCCGTCTCTGTGACCCCTACAACCGTCCCCATCTCTGTGACCCCCTTCACCCCTCCCCGTGTCTGTGACCCCTACACCCCTCCCCGTCTCCGTGACCCCCTCACACCCCTCCCTGTCTCTGTGACCCCTACACCCCTCCCCGTCCCCGTGACCCCCTCACACCCCTCCCTGTCTCTGTGACCCCTACACCCCTCCCCATCTCTGTGATCTCCCACACCCCTCCCCATCTCCGTGAGCCCTACACCCCTCCCCATCTCTGTGACCCCTACAACTCTCCCCATCTCTCTGAACCCCTACATCCCTCCCCATCTCTGTGACCGCCTACAACCCTCCCCGTCTCAGTGACCACC
This sequence comes from Mobula birostris, assembly GCF_030028105.1. NCBI lineage: Eukaryota > Metazoa > Chordata > Chondrichthyes > Myliobatiformes > Myliobatidae > Mobula > Mobula birostris. The sequence continues at coordinate 44,770 of NW_027274193.1, read as the reverse complement.
TACACCCCTCCCTGTCTCTATGACCCCCTAACCCCTCCCCGTCTCTGTGACCCCCTACACCCCTCCCTGTCTCTGTGATCCCCCACACCCTTTTCTGTTTCTGTGACACCTACACCAGCCTTTCTCAACCTTTTTGCCCTGGAGGAACACTTGAAATAATTTTCAGGTCTCAGGGAACGCTGCATAAAAATTATTACATCTACAGCTCACAGTACTTTTGTGTGACTGGTATATTGTAGATGTAATAATCCAAAAATAATTGCTAATGCTCTTTTGAGAAGAGAATGAATTTTAGCCAACCTTTCTTGAAAAATAAACAGATAGTTAAGCTTAGATTACCTTTCTTGAAATTAATCTCTTTCCTTCCCTGTAATAAATCTTAAAAATTATTAACGCAAATATGATAAACTTCTCAATTCTGGTTTGAACTTGAGGTGAGCACACACAGATTTCACCTTTAACTGAAATGAGACAATTTCTATCCTTGCTCTTGATGCTTGTTAAACAAGAAAAATCTTGCTCACACACATAAGAAGTTGAAAACTGCAGCAAAGTGTTCATTCCTTTCCTATGAATGGCAGGACACTTTTCTTTCACAGAAATCCAGAACTTGTCCAGGGGCAGGGCAGTAAATCTTATCCTGAGTGCATGATCAGAGTGCTGGCACATGGACTCCTAACTCTTTTTTCCCACTTGATGCCTTCATTTAGATAATAGTCTGCACTCCTGTTCCTTTTACCAAAATGCATTATCATGCATTTCCCAACACTGTATTCTGTTCGTCTCTTTTTTGCCCATTCTTCCAATTTGTCTAAGTCCTTCTGCAAACTTTACCACAAAGCCATTAATTCCATTATCTAAATCACTGACACATAATGTGAAAAGTAGCGGTCCAAATACTGGCCCCTGACCACTAGTCACTGGCAGCCAGTAACTAGAAAAGGCCCCCTTTATTCCCACTTGCCACCTCCTGCCTGTCAGCCATTCCTCTATCCATGGCAGTATCTTTCCTGTAATGCCATGGTATTTTCTCTTGTTAAGCAGCCTCATGTGTGGCACTTTTATCAAATCCAAGTAAATGACATCCACTGCCTCTCCTTTGTCCATCCTGCTTGTTACTTCCTCGAAGAATCCTTAACAGATTTGTCAGGCAAGACTTCTCTTTACAGAAACCATGCTGACTTTGATTTATTTTATCATTAGTTTCCAAGTACCCTGAAATCTCATCCTTAATAATGGACTCCAATCACTGAGGTTAGACTATCTGGCCTATAGTTTTGTACCTCTTGCCTTCCTCCCTTCTTAAAGAGTGGAGTGACAATTGCAATTTCCCAGTCCTCTGAAGCCAAGCCAGAATCAATGCATCTGCTATCTCTTCAGCAACATCCTTCAGAACTCTGGGATGTAGTTCAACTGGTCCTGGTGACTTACTCACCTTATGACCTTTCAGTTTGCCAAGTACTTATTCCTTTGTAATAGCAATGGCCCTTACTCCTGCTCCCTGACACTCATGGATCTCTGGCACATTGCTAGTGTCTTCCACAGTGAAGACTGATACAAAGTACTCATTAAGTTCATCGTCATTTCTTTGTCCCGATTACTACCTCACCAGCATCACCAGTTTTGAGACTTCTACATGTCATCTGGCTGTAATTTGTAGTTAAATGTCTTTTCAATTTTGCTGGAGCCATCACTACATTTGTAAGTTGTCTGCTACAGACTAGGCACAATGGAATGGAACAACTTGGATCACCAGTTCATGTAAAACAGTCCATTGATAAGTAGCTTTCATTGTAAAGATGTCTGTTGTTGCACTGGTGTAGTGAAATGACTCAGAAGATAGTAATTCTTCATCACGAACCTGATCAGAATTGTCTGTAGGCCTCAGCCTAGAATTCTCCTCTTCCATCTCACACCTCCTCTTCAAAAATAGCCACACTGGACCATCTTTGAAATGAACAGTTATCTTCATTTTACTACTGCACTGTTTTTTTTCTGCTCTCATAAGTCAGTTGACAGTGCGTATGGGGAAGTTGGGGAGGTAATTTAGGAGAGAGAGGCTGAAGTTACAGCCCAAGTAGGGTGAGTCCAGTCAATGTTCGGGAAACACACCTCACACTCCTCAACAGCCTTCTGTGCAATACAGCATTCTTCAACAGCCTACCATCCTCCCCTCCCATGCAATACAGCACTGACCAATTATCAACGGCTTCCCCGTCTTGTGTCAAATACTGAGAATTGACTCAACCAAATAAATGCAGTCCTACTGCACATTGCCATATAAACGCAGTCCTACTGCACATTGCCATATAAACGCAGTCCTACTGCACATTGCCATATAAACGCAGTCCTACTGCACACAGCCATACTGGGCTAATGGGGCTGCCCGGTCACTGCGAGCGCTAGCATCATGCATTGCTCAAAGTTCAAAAGACGATGTTTATTTTTTTTTATCATGATCTCACGTGGAACCCCGAGTGACCTCTCATGGAACCCTAGGGTTCCGCAGAACCCCAGCTGAGAAATCCTACACCCCTCCCCATCCCTCTGACTCCAACATCCCTCTCTGTGTCCATGATCCCTATACCCCTCCCTGTTTCTGTGACCCCCTAAACCCCTTCCCGTCTCTGTGACCCCAAACACCCTTCTTTCTCTGACACCTCTGTCATTGATGTCCAAGAGAACACATTGTATGTTCCCTCACACTCATCCACTCCAGAGTGAGCCTCCACTGGACTTGAGGAGGGGCCTCCTGCCCTCCCCCTCACTATGCCCACAGGCGCTGAAGCTTGGGGTGAGGTGTTCCTTGTTCACAGCTCCCACCATAGTGGTGGGACAGAAGGTAAGATTTGGGGTGGCTCTGACCCTGACATTCTGTTCAGCATAATAAGCTGGCCACACAGTACACTTTTCAGAAGGGCTTGACCATGTCTCTTTCTGTCTTCCCCACCCGCTTTCCAAACTCCTTACCTTCCCCCAACCCACAGCCTCCAGGGCCTCCCAGGAACCATCCTACAACCTACAGGCTAAATGGGAGGAGGTTCTGGAGAAGGTGTGGAGCCTCACCAGTCAGGTCCTCCATTCTACCGAGGCAATACTGTCCGACACTCAGCTCGGGAATCAGTTCCGGTGAGAGTGCAGCCTGGTGGGAGGGGCAGTGAGGAGGGGGTACGGTGGGAGGAGCGGTGAGGAGGGAGTACGGTGGGAGGGGTGGTGAGGAGGGAGTACAGTGGGAGGAGTGGTGAAGAGGGAGAACGGTGGGAGGGGCGGTGAGGGAGTACGGTGGGAGGGGTGGTGAGGAGGGAGCGTTGTGGAACAGACAGTGAGGGAGTGCTGTGGGGGGCAGTGAGGAGGGAGTACGGTGGAAGGGGCGGTGAGGAGGGAGTACCGTGGGAGAGGTGGTTGGGGAGTACGGTGGGAGGGGTGGTGAGGAGGGAGAACGGTGGGAGGGGCGGTGAGGGAGTACGGTGGGAGGGGTGGTGAGGAGGGAGCGTTGTGGAACAGACAGTGAGGGAGTGCTGTGGGGGGCAGTGAGGAGGGAGTACGGTGGAAGGGGCGGTGAGGAGGGAGTACCGTGGGAGAGGTGGTGAGGGAGTACGGTGGGAGGGGTGGTGAGGAGGGAGCACTGTGGAACGGACAATGAGGGGGGCAGTGAGGAGGGAGTACGGTGGGAGGGGCGGTGAGGAGGGAGTACGGTGGGAGGGGCGGTGAGGAGGGAGTATGGTGGGAGGGGCAGTGAGGGGGGAGTACAGTGGGAGGGGCGATGAGGAGGGAACATTGGGGGGCGATAAAGCAGGAGGGCTGTGCTATTTTTTTCTTGAGCTAACATACTTCACCCACTATTCCTGAATCACCCCTTCGCCCTCTCTCCCTGTCCACTTCATTACATTTCCCATCTGTCTTTACCCCAACCTTCCTCTCCACCCCAACCCGGCCCTCGTCCTTTCCCCCTGCTCCATACCCCCACCCCTCACGCCCTCCTTTTCCCTCCTCCCGTCCCTGCTGTAGGGAGCTGATCACGGAGAGCCTCGCCCAGCTGAACACCACCGCTGAGGACCTGCGCTCCCGCCTGGGCCCCAAATCGGAAGAGTTCCGCTTGGAGCTGGAGCGGCTGCAGGAACGGCTGGAGAGGGACCTGAGCTCTCTGCAGAGCACGGTCGAGCAGTACCAGCGCGAGGGCCGGCTGCTGACCAAGCAGAGCGTCAGCGACGCCCACCACACGCTGAGCATCTACCTGCGCAAGTACCGCAAGCGGCTGTCCCGCGACCAGGATCAGATCCGCCTCAAGCTGCAGGAGTACCAGGAGCTTCTGGAGAGCCAGGGCCAGCAAGTAGCCGAGGGGTTGCGCCAGGCGCTGGAGCCCGTGGCCACAGAAGCTGCCAACCAGCTGCAGGAGCGGCTGGACTCTCTGCGCCAGGGCTTCCAACAGCGGCTGGCAGAGGTGCAGCGGCAAGCGCAGAGTCTGCAGGAGCGGGCTAGCCAGGATGCCCAGGGCCTGCGCAACGCCCTGGAGGAAGGAATGGCCTCTCTCCGCAGCTGGTTCCAGGCCGAGGCTGAAAAACTGACCAGCCGCTTCCAGGATCTGCTCGATGGTCTAAGGGAGCAGCCAGCTGAGGAGGTGGTCAACTGAAAGTGCGAGTGGGTCTCGTGCCCACCCTCAGTGTTACCGCCTTCTCCAGGTCTCTGCCACAGTCCTTCCTGAGCCTCTCTCTCCTCCATACCCTCCATCCCTCCCTGTCACCTCCCTATGGGGTCTCATCCCCCCTCCGGGTTTCTCCCCCTCCATCTCAGCCTCACCCCTCCCTCCACCCCAATTTTCACCACCCCCCAAAATTTCCAGTTCTCTTGTGCCTGCCCCCTCCTCCGTTTCCCACACCCTTCAACCTCTGCTGCCACGGCAAACCGACTTTTCTCTGACCCGGATACCTCTCGGGTTGGATGGAGTGAACTCGGACGGGATGCTTGTTATCTCCACTAACTGCCTCACTGACTAACACAATAAATACTCATTCAATGCTGCTGTGTTTTCCTTCTGTATCAAAGCGGGCTCGGTGTTGTGGGAGGGTGGGAGGGGAATGCCAGTAGGCAGGATGGGTTTGGAGAGTGCACAGGTGGGGAGGAACCTGCCGTGGATCGTCCCCACTCCCCCCGAGTGCTGTTCCGATCCCCAATGTGGTGGAATTGTCTCCGGTCCCTTCCCTCCCAGTCACCACGTCGCTGCAGTTCCCACCCTGTGGGAGGGGGCGGTGAAGAGGGAGCACTATGAAGAAGTGGTGAGAAGTGAGCAGGGAGGTTTTGTGAAGAGGGAGCACTGTGGGAGGGGCGATGAGGAGGCAGAATCAGGTTTAATATCACTGACATTTGTTGTCTTTGTGGCAGCAATACATAATAATAGAAAAAACGCAAATTACAGTATATTTGTTAAATTAAACAAGGTGTACAAAATAGAAATAAAAACTGTACCGTGTACTTTCAAATGAGACCTGGTCTTTTGGAGACCACGGATCCCTCGGACACGATTGGAGAGGGTGGTTCTTTGATGACCTAAACTGGTCCCAACATATTGATGTAGTTATAAAGAAGGCAAGACTGTGGCTATACATTAGGAGTTTGAAGAGATTTGGCATGTCAACAAATACACTCAAAAACTTCTATCAACACACATAAAAGTTGCTAGTGAACGCAGCAGGACAGGCAGCATCTCTAGGAAGAGGTACAGTCGACGTTTCGGGCCGAGACCCTTCGTCAGGACTAACTGAAAGAAGAGCTAGTAAGAGATTTGAAAGGGGGAGGGGGAGGGGGAGATCTGAAATGATAGGAGAAGACAGGAGGGGGAGGGATGGAACCAAGAGCTGGACAGTTGATTGGCAAAAGGGATATGAGAAAACTTCTATAGCTGTACCGTGGAGAGCATTCTGACAGGCTGAATCACTGGTATGGAGGGGCTACTGCACAGGACTGAAAGAATCTGCAGCAGGTTGTAAATATAGTCAGCTCCATCTTGGGTACTAGCCTACAGAGTACCCAGGAATCTTCAAGGAGCAGTGTCCATTATTAAGAACCTCCAGCACCCAGGGCATGCCCTTTTCCTCAATTTTACCACCAGGTAGGAGGTACAGAAGCCTGAAGACACACACTCAGCTTCTTCCCCTCTGCCATCCGATTCCTAGATGGACATAGAATCTTTGGACACTACCTCACTTTTTTTAATATACAATATTTCTGTTTTTGTACGTTTTTAAAATCTATTCACTATACGTATATTGCAATTGATTTATTTATTATTATTTTTATTTTGTTTATTATTTTTTCTCTGCAATATTTTGTATTGCATTGAACTGCGGCTGCTAAGGTAACAAGTTCACATCACATGCCGGTGATAATAAACCTGATTCTGATTCTGGGAGGACAGCAAGCAGTGGACTTTAGGTGTGGATGAGACGGGCACTATGTTAATGCAGAAGGTTGCAGCTCTGACGCGTCGTCTTTCCCAGTCCGTTCGCATTGGAGGCTCTGGCCTCCAAGTTATGAGGGGGAAAGAGGGTTGACGTGGATAGGCTTTTTCCATTGAGAATGGGGGAGATTCAAACAAGAGGACATGAGTTGAGAGTTAAAGGGCAAAAGTTTAGTGGGAACCTCTTTACTCAGAGAATGGTAGCTGTGTGGAACGAGCTTCCAGCAGAAGTGGTTGAGGCAGACTCGATGTTGTTTAAAGTTAAATGGGATAGATATATGGACAGGAAAGGAATGGAGGGTTATGGGCTGAATGCAGGTCGGTGGGACTAGGTGAGAGTAAGAGTTCGGCACGGACTAGAAGGGCCGAGATGGCCCGTTTCCGTGCTGTAATTGTAATATGCTTATATCTCTACCTCGAGACAAACGGGTGTGGTGCGGGTGATGGTTATCCCTACCCAGTGGTACTGTATTCCGTCGGGAAGAGAGGGGGCAGGGAGGGAGACCGTGACGGCGTGAATTGTAGGAGAGCGATAGGCAGAGGATGGGTGGGATAAGGAGAGAAGAAAGGCGAGTGAGAGGAAAAGAAAGAGGAGGGAAAGCACAAAGTGTGAAACGACAACATACAGGGGGAAAGTGTGAATGTGGAAGGAAGAAAGAAAAAGTGAAAAGGAGAGGGAGCGGCAAGAAAATCGCCGCAGAGACAGGACACATTGGACCCACTGTTGAAGCTGGGTGCTCACCCCTCCCTGGGTCAGTTAACCTGACGTTATAGGTTGGGGGTGGGAGAGAAGCCCCTGTTGTCACGAGCAGGACTCAGTCTAGCGCTTCTGCACTTTCTGTCCCCTCCCCGGCACCATCGGACAGTAACTAGCTGGTCCCCAGGGACCCCAGTCCCCTGATCCACCCGCGCGGTGTGCGTCGTTCTTCACGGAGACGCGTGGCTTCGCTCGGGTTCCCCAGGCGAGAGGGCGCTCAGTGTATCTCGCACGTTCTGGTCTCCCTCCCCGAGGAAGGACGGACTCACCACAGATCGAGGGGTGGGATGGGCCGAAGGGTTCCAGATCGATTCCTGGGATAGGATCGGTGGGGGGGATGTTTGTTCCGTTTTGAGAGATTGAGCAGACGGGAGCAGAACTCCATGACGCTTGGGTGAAAGGAATGAAGTCTCCCTGAGACCCCCTCGACTGGGGAGACGGGTGGCCCCCCGGCCGCTGAGTCTAGAACCAAAGGTCTCAGAATGAGGAGTTAGAAGTTCGGGAGGGAGAGACGTAGAGATTCCTTCACTCATAAAGTCGGGTGCTCCTGGGAGTTCTCACCCGACCCTCGGGAGCTCCGAGAGAATCTTTTGGATATTGGGGAGAGTGCGGAGTAGGTGAGGCTGAGAGAGATGATCAGACGGAATGGCAGGGAATGAAACAGCAGGAGCGAGGGGCCGAAAACCGATAAGTCACGAAAACACTGGAACAGCCACCTCGGCCATGAGTTTCCGCAGGGCCCTGAGTTTCCGCAGGGCCCACTTCTACGACAGTCCCACAATTTATTCCTCAACCACACAGACTGGGGGCGGGGGCGATTCACCCAACCCTCGGCACCTCGTTGCGATGTGAGAGGAAACCGGAGCTCCGTGGGGAGACCCCACACTGTCACAGGGAGAAGAGAGACAGACAGACGAGGCCTCACGGCAGCGTAGCAGTTGGCACCACGCTAGTACAACTCGGGGCGATTGGGAGTTCAATTGCAGCGCCATTCCATTGTCATCCCCGCGTTTACCCCAGTGTCCTCCCACAGTATAAAGATGGGCCGAATAGGCTAATTGATCATTGTAAATCGTCCGTGATTAGATTAGGGTTAATCGGAGTTGTGCTGTTGCCGGGGCAGGGGGACTACGGAAACTCTGCAAAGTCCGCACAGAGAGCACTGGAGATCGTGATCGATGTCGTCTCTCTGCACCTAGGAGCTACCGAATTTACCTGCTGCGTCACGAACAAATACCACTGCAACAGAGGAAAAGGACCAATGTCTCCTGCCTAAGTCATTGCCAACCTCCCCCCACCCGAGACTCGGAGGCGGCAGACGGCCGTGACTGAGACCACACCGGTCCGCAACCCCTGAACACACAGACACAGCCTCAGGGTGCAGAGCGCTCTCGCCTCGGCTCTTACGCAAGCGCAGTCTGCGGGTGAGCCCGGCAAACCACAAAGCAGACCCATCCCGCAGGGCAGAGCAGGACCACGGCCCGTGAGTCACCGGGTGAAATGGGTCCCAATAAAAGAAGAGGAGTTGCTCGTACAGACAACAGTTGCAAGGTGCAGCCTCCTCTCCTTCTGGTAAGTTGCAGGCGGCGGAGGGCGAGGGATTCTTCTACCTCCAAACGTAGGAAATGTCGTCTGGTCTCCATACCCCTCACCGTCTCCGTGACCCCATCGGACCCGTACACTCCTCCTCCCGTCTCTGTGATCCCCTCCAGGGCCTATACCCCTCCCCGTCTCTGTGATTTCCCTCTGGTCCCCATACCCTCCCCGTCTCTGTCATTTCCCTCTGGTCCCCATACCCTTCACGGTCTCTGTGATTTCCCTCTGGTCCCCATACCCTCCCCGTCTCTGTGATTTCCATCTGGTCACCACACCCTTCCCAGTCTCTGTGATCCCCTCCAACTCCTATACCCCTCCCTGTCTCTGGGATTTCCCTCTGGTCCCCATACCCTTCACAGTCTCTGTGATTTCCCTCTGGTCCCCATACCTTCCCCGTCTCTGTGATTTCCCTCTGGTCCCCATACCCTCCCCGTCTCTGTGATTTCCCTCTGGTCCCCATACCCACCCTGTCTCTGTGATTTCCCTCTGGTCCCCATACCCTCCCCGCCTCTGTGATTTCCCTCTGGTCCCCATACCCTCCCCGTCTCTGTGATTTCCCTCTGGTCCCCATAACCTCCCCGTCTCTGTGATTTCCTTCTGGTCTCCATACCTTCCCTGTCTCTGTGATCCCCTTTCCCCTACACCCCTCCTTGTCTCTGTTAACCCCACACTCCCCAACAACCATTCCATTCTCTGTAACCCCATCTAGCTCCTACACCAGTCCCCATCTCTGTAGCTCTCACCTGTGCAAGGGGGAGTAGTTGGGGTGGTTTCAGTGGGAGTGTTTATGGGGAGGGCTGGAATTTTCTGAGCTTGCTCTGTTCTGTCCCTCCTCATCCCCGCTGAAGTGACCCTCTGAGAAAGATGCGTCTCTGTCTGATCATACTGGCTGCCTTGTGTCTGGGCCTGTCCCTACTCACAGGTATGTATCCCACCGCTCCGAGAAAGGGTTACTCTGGTTCGATGACAAACCTCCCTCCAGGCTCTCCGTCGAAATGGTGGTGGCTGTGCAGGAGGAAGAGAGCAGAGGGGCGTGAATGAGGGAGTGGAATCGGAGGAGGAATTGGGGTAAGCAGGGATGGTGAGGGAGACCATGAGGATGGAGGGGAAGAGGGCGAGAATAGGGTGGCATGTGGAGAGAAAATGAGTGAAGAGGAGGAGGAGGTTTAAAAATGGAGGGGAAGAGAGATTGAGTAAAAGATGAGGGAGGGCAAGAGATGGAGCATATGGGTAGGGGAGGGAGAGGGGTGATATTTAGAGAGGAAGAGGGGAGCAGGTAGGGACGAGGGAGGGAGATTGAAGGAGGGAAAGGAAGATTGAAGGAGAGTAAGGGAGACAGGGTAGGATGTTGAGGGAGAGGAGTGGAGGGGAAGAGAACAGAGAATGACTGAGGGATGGTGAGGAGGACAGAACAGGTGAAGCCAAGGGGGGTGAGCTGAGGCGACATAATTGGCAAGTACGGGGTCCTTCCTTCCTTCTCTCTGCAGCTCCCATCTCAACCTACCAGCAACGAGGTCATCAACAAACAGAGATTCGCCCAGACATCCTCCGTAGAAGAGCTCAGGACCTGATCACTCAGATCAAAGAATTCATCTCCTCCTTCCTCAACAACCCAGAGTTCCTGCAAGACATGATATATGTATCAGAGTGTGGGGTGTGGAGGGAGATTCACTCTGTGTGTCACCCTGCAAGTGCGTGATGGGATAGTGTGGAGGGAGATTCACTCTGTTTCTGACCCTGGGAGTGTGTGATGGGACAGTGTGGAGGGAGATTCACTCTGTGTCTGATATCAGGGGTGTGTGTTGGGACGGTGTGGAGGGAGCTTCACTCTGTGTCTGACCCCAGATGTGTGCGATGTGACGGTGTAGAGGGATTTTCACTCTGTGTCTGACCCTGGGAGTGTGTGATGAGGCAGTGTGGAGGGAGCTTCACTCTGTGTGTAACCCTGGGAGTGCGTGATGGGACGGTGTGGAAGGAGTTTCACTCTGTGTGTAACCCTGGGAGTGTGTGATGGGACGGTGTGGAAGGAGTTTCACTCTGTGTCTGACCCTGGGTGTGTGTGATGGGACAGTGTGGAGGGAGATTCACTCTGTGTCTGATATCAGGGGTGTGTGATGGGACGGTGTGGAGGGAGCTTCACTCTGTGTCTGACCCTGGATGTGTGTGATGTGACGGTGTAGAGGGATTTTCACTCTGTGTCTGACCCTGGGAGTGTGTGATGAGGCAGTGTGGAGGGAGATTCACTCTGTGTCTGATATCAGGGGTGTGTGATGGGACGGTGTGGAGGGAACTTCACTCTGTGTCTGACCCTGGGAGTGTGTGATGGGATTGTGCAGAGGGAGATTCACTCTGTGTGTAACCCTGGGAGTATGTGATGGGACGGTATGGAGGGAGCTTCACTCTGTGTCTGACGCCAGGAGTGTGTTACAGGATGGTGTGGAGGGAGCTTCACTCTGTGTCTGACTCTGGGAATGTGTGACGGGGCAGTGTGGACGGAGATTCACTCTGTGTCTGATATCAGGGGTGTGTGATGGGACGGTGTGGAGGGAGCTTCACTCTGTGTCTGACCCTGGATGTGTGTGATGTGACGGTGTAGAGGGATTTTCACTCTGTGTCTGACCCTGGGAGTGTGTGATGAGGCAGTGTGGAGGGAGATTCACTCTGTGTCTGATATCAGGGGTGTGTGATGGGACGGTGTGGAGGGAACTTCACTCTGTGTCTGACCCTGGGAGTGTGTGATGGGATGGTGCAGAGGGAGATTCACTCTGTGTGTAACCCTGGGAGTATGTGATGGGACGGTATGGAGGGAGCTTCACTCTGTGTCTGACGCCAGGAGTGTGTTACAGGATGGTGTGGAGGGAGCTTCACTCTGTGTCTGACCCTGGGAGTGTGTGATTTGACAGTGTGGAGGGAGTTTCACTCTGTGTCTGACCCTGGGAGTGTGTGATGAGACAGTGTGGAGGGAGATTCACTCTGTGTCTGACCCTGGGAGTGTGTGATGGGATGGTGTGGAGGGAGCTTCACTCTGTGTCTGACCCTGGGAGTGTGTGATGGGGCAGTGTGGAGGGAACTTCACTCTGTGTCTGACCCTGGGAGTGTGTGATGGGATGGTGTGGAGCAAGATTCACTCTGTGTCTGATATCAGGGGTGTGTGATGGGACGGTGTGGAGGGAGCTTCACTCTGTTTCTGACCCTGGGAGCGTGTGATGGGACAGTGTGGAGGGAGATTCACTCTGTGTCTGACGCCAGGAGTGTGTTATAGGATGGTGTGGAGGTAGCTTCACTCTGTGTCTGACTCTGGGAGCGTGCAATGGGGCAGTGTGGAGGGAGATTCACTCTGTGTCTGACCCTGGGAGTGTGTGATGGGACGGTGTGGAGGGAGGTTCACTCTGTGGAGGATAAATGCGTGGCTGAGGGATTGAAGCAGGGGGCAGTGATTCAGATTTTTTGGGGCAGGAGTAACCTGTACAAAAAGGACGGGTTGCACTTGAATCCCAGGGGGACCAATATTCCGGTGGGGACGTATGCCGAGGCTATTGGGGAGAGCTGGGAGATTGCTGGGGGGGTGGGAACCAAACTGAAGAGATGGAGGAAGAGGCATTGGCTCATAAACAGAAAAAGCTTGGAGACAGTGTGTGAAGGAGGATAGGCAGGTTATAGAGTAGGGATGTGCTCAGACCGATGGTTTGAGATATGTCTATTTTAATGCAAGGAGTATTATGAACAAAGCGGATGAGCTTAGAGCATGGGTTAGTAGTTGAAGCTATGACGTAGCCATTATAGAGAATTGGATGGCTCAGGGGCAGGAATGGCTACATTGAGTGCCCGCCTTCAGATGTTTCAGAATGGACGAGGAGGGGGCCAAAAGAGGTGGGTGCGTGGCACTGTTGATCAGAGATAGTGTCACGGTTGCAGAAATGGAGGAGGACATGGAGGGATTGTCTATGGAGTCTCTGTGGGTGGATGTTAGGAACAGGAAGAGGTCAATAACTCTACTGGGTGTTTTTTATAGATCACCCCTATAATAACAGGAACATCGAGGAGCAGATAGGGAGACAGATTCCAGAAAGGTGTATTAATAACAGGGTTGTGGTGGGAGATTTTAATTTCCCAAATATCAATTGGCATCTCCCTAGAGTGAGGGGTTTAGATGGGGTGGAGTTTGTTAGGTGTGTTCAGGAAGGACTCTTGACACAATATGTAGATAAGACTACAAGAGGAGAGGCTGTACTTGATATGGTATTGGGAAATGAACCTGGTCAAGTGTCAGATCTCTCAGTGGGAGATCATTTTGGAGATGGTGATCACAATTCTATCTGTTTTTCCATAACATTGGAGAGGGCTAGGAACAGACAAGTTAGGAAAACATTTAACTGGAGCAAGGGAATATTTGAGGCTATCAGGCAGGAACTTGGAAGTGTAAATTGGGAACAGATATTCTCAGGGAAATGTATGGAAGAAATGTAGCAAATGTTCAGGGGATATTTGCGTGAATTTCTGCATAGGTATGTTCTAATGAGACAGGGAAAGGATGGTAGGGGACAGGAACCATGATGTACTAAGGCTGTTGTAAATCTAGTCAAGAAGATCAGAAGAGCATACAAAAGGTTCAAAAAACTAGGTAATGATAGAGATCTAGAAGATTATCAGGCCAGCATGAAGGAGCTTAAGAATGAAATTGGGAGAGCCAGACGGGGCCATGAAATGGCCTTAAGGCATTCTACAAGTATGTGAAGAACAAGAGAATAAGACATGAGAGAATAGGACCAATCAAGTGTGACAGTGGAGAAGTGTGTATGGAACTGGAGGAGATAACAAAGGTACTTAATGAGTGTTTTGCTTCAGTATTCTCTACAGAAAAGGACTTTGGCGATTGTAGGTATGAATTACAGTGGACTGAAAAGCTTGAGCATGTAGATATTAAGATAGCAGATGTGCTGGAGCTTTTCGAAACCATCAAATTGGATAAGTCGCCAGTACCGGACGAGATGTACCCCAGGCTACTGTAGTAGGTGAGGGAGGAGATTGCTGAGCCTCTGGAAATGATCTTTGCATCATCAATGGGGATGGGAGAGGTTCCAGAGGACTGGAGGGTTGCCGATATTGCTTCATTATTCCAGAAATGGAGTGCAAACCCAGAAAATTATAGACCAGTGAGTCTTATTCCAGTGGTTGGTAGTTTGTTGGAGAAGATCCTGAGAGGCAGGATTCATGAACATTTGGAGAGTCATAATATGATTAGGAATAGTCAGCATAGCTTTGTCAAAGGCAGGTCGTGCCTTACGAGCCTGATTGAATTTTTTGAGGATGTGACTAAACACATAGATGAAGATAGAGCCGTAGATGTAGTGTATATGGATTTCAGCAAGGCATTTGATAAAGTACCCCATGCAAAGCTTATTGAGAAAGTAAGGAGGCACGTGATCCAAGGGGACATTGCTTTGTGGATCCAGAACTGGCTTGTCCACAGAAGGCAAAGAGTGGTTGTAGATGGGTCACATTCTGCGTGGAGGTCTGGTGACCAGTAGTGTGCCTCAGGGATCTGTTCTGGGACCCCTACTCTTTGTGATTTTTATAAATGACCTGCGTGAGGAAGTTGAGGGATGGGTTAGTAAATTTGCTGATGTCACAGAGGTTGGTAGTGTTGTGGATAGTGTGGAGGGTTGTCAGAGGTTACAGTGGGACATTGATAGGATGCAAAACTGTGCTGAGAAGTGGCAGATGGATTTCAACCCAGATAAGTGTGAGGTGGTTCATTTTGGTAGGTCAAATATGATGACAGAATACAGTATTAATGGTAAGACTCTTGGTACTGTGGAGGATCAGAGGGATCTTGGGGTCCAAGTCCATAGGACACTCAAAGCTGCTGCGCAGGTTGACTCTGTGGTTAAGAAGGCATACGGTGTATTGGCCTTCATCAACCATGGGATTGGGTTTAGGAGCCAAGAGTTAATATTGCAGCTACATGGGACCCTGGTCAGACCCCACTTCTGTTCTCAGTTCTGGTTGCCTCACTATAGGAAGGATGTGGAAACCATAGAAAGGGTGCAGAGCAGATTTACAAGGATGTTGCCTGGATTGGGGAGCATGCCCTATGAGAATAGGTTGAGTGAACTCGGCCTTTTTTCCTTGGAGCGAAGAACGATGAGAAGTGACCTGTTAGAAGTGTACAGGATAATGAGAGGCGTTGATCGTGTGGATAGTCAGAGGCTTTTCCTCAGGGCTAGAATGGTTACCACGAGAGGGCACAGTTTTAAGGTGCTTGGAAATAGGTACAGGGAGATGTCAGGGGTAAGTTTTTTAAGCAGAGAGTGGTGAGTGCGTGGAATGGGCTGCCAGCGACTATGGTGGAATCGGATATGATAGGGTATTTTAAGCGACTCCTGGACAGGTACATGGAGCTCAGAAAAATAGAGGTACCTAGGTAATTTCTCAGGTAAGGACATGTTCGGCGCAGCTTTGTGGGCCGAAGGGCCTGTATTGGGCTGTAGGTTTTCTTTGTGTCTGACCCCGGGAGTGTGCGATGGGAGCTTCATTCTGTGTCAGACCCCGGGAGTGTGTGTGATGGTACTGTGTGGAGTGTGTGACGGGACAGTGATCGTATGTATTCACTTCCCCATAGGCTCCTGTACGACCAGCTCACCAGTTCCATACGGAAAATATTACATTATTGACGAATATCCCAGGATCGTCTCCGACGGAGGAACCAAAGGCCCGTCACTGAACTGCCGCCAAATTTCATATCGTTAGTGCTTAATCTACCTTGGAAGTGAAACACGTCAGAGCTCGAAATTGGGCCCATCGCTTCTCAATTGGCCCGGCTGATTGCCAAATGTATTGCTTTCTTTTTTAACGACTTCCTGCATTTTACCCCTCCTTTAGTTCATTTCCTCGGTCCCTCCGAGCAGGTTCCACCACCCATGCGCTGTTCGGCATCACTCCTTCCTCTCCCCTCGCCCCTCAAGTCCCCCTCCCCTTCCCTCCAACCTCCCCACCCACTCGCACTTTTCACCCGTTTCCCTAGCGGTGGTACCTCTGCGGCTCTGTCTCCAGGAAGCCCCCCGACCCTTTAGGTATTTCTGCAGTTCTCTCGCAATCTCATGCCGCCCGTGGTCTCCCCTTTCCCTTCTTCATCCCCGGATCGCGCTCTCTCAACCACCCAGTCGGTAACATTATAGATTGGACGAGGAGCTCCGGACGTGGCTGCTCCGATGTTTCACACTGTTAACTTCAGCCGGGCATATCGGGAACTTCAGATCTGTGTAGTCCGTACTCTTTTTCTTAGCCGGTGTGAACAAAAAAATAAGTAATAAATCGTTTTTTTTCAAAACCTTCAATAACGCTGAACAGTTTGTCGTTCTTTTGCGGTGGGATAATCCAGGTAGATGGAGCTCCCTCAAGCGGCTCTTTGAACGAGGGCGACTGGGTTGCGCACCGCTTGGCCGTGAGAGTCAAGCAGTTTCGCGACAGCTGGGGTAGAGGCACAATTCGATTGGCCCCCATTACAGGAAGGAAGTGGAGGCTTTGGGGAGGGTGCAGGAGAGGTTTAGCCGGACACTGTCCGGATAAGAGGGTATAATCTATAAAGCTGGTCCACGGGTTGGAGGCCTGTCTGTGTGTGTGTGTGTGGGTCGTGGGTCAGTGGGAGGGAGGGAAAGGCGCTTCTGTGGCCGAAAATATCGGTAAAACCAAGGAATTTATTTGGGAGAGCACACATCAGTCCCCATCGAGGCGTCAGTGTTGGAAGGGGTGGGGAGCTTTAAGTTCGTGGGGCTCAACATCCCAAAGATCTACCCTGGAATACCCAGCATTGATGCGGTTCCGATGGCACATCAGCGGCCCTATTTCATTAGGATTTTGAGGAGATTTGGTATGTCGCCAAAGACTTTTACAACCTACAGAAGGACGGTGTACGGCATTGCATCACTGTGGGGCATGAAGCTCCAAAACACAGGATCACAAGAGGATGTAAATTCATCCATCTCTATCACAACCCTCCCTGTCATCGAGGACATCTTCAAAATGCGATCCCTCAACCGGGCGGCACGCATCCTGAAGCACCCTCACAACCCGCAACGTGGCACCTTCTCATTGTCACCATCAGGGAGGAGGTACAGGAGCCTGACTCAGGAACAGCTTCTTTCCCTCTGCCAACGCATTTCTGAATGGCACTGTACTGCTGTTGCAAAAGAAGAAATGTCACATAAGGGGGAGCTAGATATGGCCCTTGTGGCTACGGGGATCGGGGGAATGGAGGGAAGGCTGGTGCAGGGTTCTGAGTTGGATGATCAGCCATGATCATAATAAATGGCGGTGCAGGCTCGAAGGGCCTACTCCCGCACCTATTTTCTATGTTTCTATAACCTAAGAGACCGATTAAAAAAAAACTGATTCTGATTCGCTCCCCATGTAACAGTCTGGAGAGCTGTTAAATGCCCTTCTTAGCGTCCCAAATCAATTGCTAATTGTAGAATCCAATTGAATGTCTATCCTACCTTTCTACCCACCATATTGTGCTGCATTCATTAAACTAGTAATTAAATGCCTAATTAAATTAATTCCCTCTTTCTACACAATGTCCATTTCTCTCTATTCCCCACACATTCACGTGTGTGTCTGACACACTAATCCCCTCTGTCTACACAATGTCCATATCCCTCCATTCCCCACACATTCATGTGTGTGTCTGACACACTAATCCCCTCTGTCTACACAATGTCCATATCCCTCCATTCCCCACACATTCATGTGTGTGTCTGACACACTAATCCCCTCTGTCTACACAATGTCCATATCCCTACATTCCCCACAAATTCATGTGGGTGTCTGACACACTAATCCTCTCTGTCTACACAATGTCTATATTCCTCCATTCCCCACACATTCATGTGCTTACCTGAGACCTTGTTATTCACCCCTGTCGTATCTGCCACAACCACAACCCCTGGCTGCACATTTCATGCACTCAGCACACTGTGAGTAAATTAAATTGCCCCACTCATCTCCTCTGAACTTAATCCCTCTCTCTTTATTGCATGCTCTCTGAGCATTAGACATTCTAACCACCGTGAGAAAGATACCGGCTATCTACTCTAAGTCCATAAGACACGGGGTTCAGCCCATCAAGTTATCTCTGCCATCCCATCACGACTGATTTATTGTTCTTCTTTATGCCATTCCTCTGCATTCTCTCTGCAACCTTTGGCAAGCTTACTTTAAGTATACCCAATGAACTGGGTTCACAGCCATCTGTGGCAAAGAATTCCACAGAATAACCACACTCTGGCTTAAAAAAAATTCCTCCTCATTTCTGTCCTAAATGGATATCCCTCTCTTCTGAGGCTGTGCCCTCTAGTCCTAGATTCACCTGCTATACATCTCTCTATATAGTGGTCTCTATGTCGACTCTATCTGGGCCTTTCAATATTTGATAGATCTCCATGAGCTCCCCCTCATTCTCCTAAATTCCTGTGAGTACAGGCCCAGAGCCATCATATGACATGACTTTCAATTGCAGAATCACACTTTTCAACTTCCTTTGAACTCTCTCCAATGTCACCACATAATTTCTTAGATAAGGAGCCCAAAACTACTCACAATTCTCCAAGTGCCTCACCAGTGCTTTATAAAGCCTTAACATTACATCCTTGCCTTTCTATTCTAGTCCTCTCAAAACATTGCATTTGCCTTCCTCACACCCAGCTCAACCTGCAAGTTAATCTTTAGGGAATCCTGCACAAGTACTACCAAGTCCCTTTGCACCTTGGATTTTTGAGTTTTCTACCTGTTTAGAAAATAATATGCACCTTTATTCCTTCTACCAAGGTATATGACCATACTCTTCCAACACTGTATTCCATCTGTCTTTGCCCAATCTCCTTATCTGACTAAGTCTTTCTGCAGACTCTCTGCTTCCACACACTACCTGCCCCTCCACCTATCTTTGCATCATCCGCAAACTTGCCCACAGCCATCAACTTCATTATCTGAGTCCTTGATATACAATGTACAAAGATCCAACACTGACCTTTGTGGCACAACATGAATCGCTAGCAGCCAATCAAAAAAGCCTCCCTTTATTCTCACTCTTTGCCTCCTGCCAATCAGCCAATGCTCTATTCATGCTTGTACCTTTCTTGTAATACCATAGCCCTTATTTTGCCTCAGGTGTGGCACCTTGTCAAATGGCTTCTGAAAATCCAAATACATAACATCTCCATTTCTTCTTCGTCTGACCTGCTTGTCATTTCCACAAAGATTTTCAATGGATGGGCGAGGCAAGATTTCCCTTGAAGGAAACCATGCCGATTTTGGCCCATATTATCATGTGTTCCAAATACCCAGAAACTGTGTCCTCAACAAACAACTCCAACATCTTCCCAGCCACTGTGGTCAGACTAACTAGCCTGTCATTTCCTTTCTTCTGCCTGTCTCCCTTCTTGAACAGAAGAGCAACATTTGCAATTTTCCAGTCCTCCGGATCTATGCTAGAATCTAGTGATTCAAGAAAGATCATTACTAATGCCTCAGAATCTCTTCAGCTACCTCTTTCAGAACCCTCGGAGTAGTCCATCTGGTCCAAGTGACTAATCAGACTTTTCAACTTCCCAAGCACCTTCTTACTCGTAATAGCAACTGCACTCACTTCTGTTCCCTGACATTCTCAAACTTCTGGCATAGTGCTAATGTCTTTACAGTGGCCATTACAGAGACTTGGCTGGCACCAGGGCAGGAATGGATTCTCAATATTCCTGGATTTCAGTGCTTTAAAAGGGATAAAGAGGGCGGAAAAGGGGGAGGAGGGGTGGCATTACTGGTCAGGGATACTATTACAGCTACAGAAAGGGTGGGTAATGTAGCAGGATCCTCTTTTGAGTCAATATGGGTGGAAGTCAGGAACAGGAAGGGAGCAGTTACTCTACTGGGGGCATTCTATAGGCCCCCTGGTAGCAACAGAGATACTGAGGAGCAGATTGGGAGGCAGATTTTGGAAAGGTGCAAAAATAACAGGGTTGTTATCATGGGTGACTTTAACTTCCCTAATATTGATTGGCACCTGATTAGTTCCAAGGGTTTAGATGGGGCAGAATTTGTTAAGTGTGTCCAGGATGGATTCCTATCACAGTATGGGGACAGGCCGACCAGGGGGAATGCCATACTAGATCTAGTACTAGGTAATGAACCGGGTCAGGTCACAGATCTGTCAGTGGCTGAGCATCTGGGGGACAGTGACCACCACTCCCTGGCCTTTATAATTATCATGGAAAAGGATAGAATCAAAGAGGACAGGAAAATTTTTAATTTGGGAAAGGCAAATTATGTGGCTATAAGACTAGAACTTGCGGGTGTGAATTGGGATGATGTTTTTGCAGGGAAATGTACTATGGACATGTGGTCGATGTTTAGAGATCTCTTGCGGGATGTAAGGCATAAATTTGTCCCGGTGAGGAAGATAAAGAATGGTAGGGTGAAGGAACCATGGGTGACAAGTTAGGTGGAAAATCTAGTCAGGAGGAAGAAGGCAGCATACATGAGGTTTAGGAAGCAAGGATCAGATGGGTCTATTGAGGAATATAGGGAAGCAAGAAAGGAACTTAAGAAGGGGCTGAGAAGAGCAAGAAGGGGGCATGAGAAGGCCTTGGCGAGTAGGGTAAAGGAAAACCCCATGGCGTTCTTCAATTATGTGAAGAAAAAAAGGAAGACAGGAGTGAAGGTAGGGCCGATTAGAGATAAAGGTGGGAAGATGTGCCTGGAGGCTGTGGAAGTGAGCGAGGTCCTTAATGAATACTTCTCTTCGGTATTCACCAATGAGAGGGAACTTGATGATGGTGAGGACAATATGAGTGAGGTTGATGTTCTGGAGCATGCTGATATTAAGGCAGAGGAGGTTTTGGAGTTGTTAAAATACATTAGGACAGATAAGTCCCCGGGGCCTGAGGGAATATTCCCCAGGCTGCTCCACGAGGCGAGAGAAGAGATTGCTAAGCCTCTGGCTAGGATCTTTATGTCCTCGTTGTCCACGGGAATGGTACCAGAGGATTGGAGGGAGGCGAATGTTGTTCCTATGTTCAAAAAAGGTAGTAGGGATAGTCCGGGTAATTATAGACCAGTGAGCCTTACGTCTGTGGTGGGAAAGCTGTTGGAAAAGATTCTTAGAGATAGGATCTATAGGCATTTAGAGAATCATGGTCTGATCAGGGACAGTCAGCATGGCTTTGTGAAGGGCAGATCGTGTCTAACAAACCTGATAGAGTTCTTTGAGGAGGGAGCCAGGCAGATAGATGAGGGTAGTGCAGTGGATGTGATCTATATGGATTTTAGTAAGGCATTTGACAAGGTTCCACATGGTAGGCTTATTCAGAAAGTTAGAAGGCATGGGATCCAGGGAAGCTTGGCCAGGTGGATTCAGAATTGGCTTGCCTGCAGAAGGCAGAGGGTGGTGGTGGAGGGAGTACATTCAGATTGGAGGGTTGTGACTAGTGGTGTCCCACAAGGATCTGTTCTGGGACCTCTATTTTTCATGATTTTTATTAACGTCCTGGTTGTAGGGGTAGAAGGGTGGATTGGCAAGTTTGCAGACAACACAAAGGTTGGTGGTGTTGTAGATAGTGTAGAGGATTGTCAAAGATTGCAGAGAGACATTGATAGGATGCAGAAGTGGGCTGAGAAGTGGCAGATGGGCTTCAACCCGGAGAAGTGTGAGGTGGTACACTTTGGAGGGACAATCTCCAAGGCAGAGTACAAAGTAAATGGCAGGATACTTGGTAGTGTGGAGGAGCAGAGGGATCTCGGGGTACATGTCCACAGATCCCTGAAAGTTGCCTCACAGGTGGATAGGGTAGTTAAGAAAGCTTATGGGGTGTTAGCTTTCATAAGTCGAGGGATAGAGTTTAAGAGTCGCGATGTAATGATGTAGTTCTATAAAACTCTGGTTAGGCCACACTTGGAGTACTGTGTCCAGTTCTGGTCACCTCACTATAGGGAGGATGTGGAAGCATTGGAAATGGTACAGAGGAGATTCACCAGGATGCTGCCTGGTTTAGAAAGTATGCATTATGATCAGAGATTAAGGGAGCTATGGCTTTACTCTTTGGAGAGAAGGAGGATGAGAGGAGACATGATAGAGGTGTACAAGATAATAAGAGGAATAGATAGAGTGGATAGCCAGCGCCTCTTCCCAAGGGCACCACTGCTCAATACAAGAGGACATGGCTTTAAGGTAAGGGGTGGGAAGTTCAAGGGGGATATTGGAGGAAGGTTTTTTACTCAGAGAGTGGTTGGTGCGTGGAATGCACTGCCTGAGTCAGTGGTGGAGGCAGATACACTAGAGAAGTTTAAGAGACTACTAGACAGGTATATGGAGGAATCTAAGGTGGGGGCTCATATGGGAGGCAGGGTTTGAGGGTCAGCAGAACATTGTGGGCCGAAGGGCCTGTACTGTGCTGTACTATTCTATATTCTATGTTCTATGTCTTTCACAGTGAAGATTGATGCAAAATTCTTATTTGATTCATTCACCATTTCCTTGTCCCTGTCACAATGGGGGCACTGGGAACGGACCCAAATGCAAGACACAGACACTGAAGTACAAGGAACAGGACTTGACTAGAGTAGGGACGTGACAGGATTCAGATCAGGAGCAGGGACAAGGACACAGACTTGGCCTAGGGAAAGCGGGACCTGGACTAGAAACCATGAACTAGGAGACAAGGTTTCGACTCCGAGCCCGAGTCTGGACAAGGACCCAGAACCTGGGTCTTGCCTCGGACTCGGACCCCAGAACCAGGCAAGGACATTACATGGCTTCAGGACAGGACATGGCTGGGGTCTAGAGGCGTGAGCTTGGACACAGGCTGGGGTCTTTGCTCTTGAGGCTTGAGGCTGGGGTCTTGGGTCTTGAGCTTGGAGGCTGGGGACTTCAGGCTCCTGTTCTTGGAGCTTGGCTTGGGATCCTCGAGGCTAGTGTTCTTGGAGCTTGGCTTGGGATCCTCGAGGCTAGTGTTCTTGGAGCTTGGCTTGGGATCTTCGAGGTTCATGTTCTTGGAGCTTGATCTGAGACGTCCCTGAGGCAACATTCCATCTGGGTGTCTCTATGATGTCACATGAATCTAATGTCTATGCCTCTAACTATGGAAACCCTATCTCTACTGCGGTCCTCCACCTTCCCTTTGACGCCACAGCACTAGACTCAGTGCCAGAGCCCCGATCACTGTAGCTTTCCTCTGGGAGGTCATCCAAAGTGGTATAGTTAATACTGAGGGGAACAGCCACTCAATTTCCTTTCCCTCTCCTGACAGTCACCTAGGTCTCCACTTCACTTTCCTTGGCCAGCCGGCCACTTCCTTGGACTGAAGGACCATCAGGCCATCAGCTCCATCTGTGCCTATTACTCAGGAGGAGATCACAGAAACCCTAAAAGTCAGCATGCCAAAGTTATTAGGAATATTCATGGAACACAGGGCTTTATTGGAATATTATGTAGAAATGTTTTGATGTGAAGGACAATAGTAAAGGAGGGTTTGGATGTCTGAATTCAATGACAGATGTGTGTGCTAAAAATCAAAGTTAAGTTTGTGTGCACAGGTGCAGTGAAAAACTTACTTGCAGCATCACAGGCAACACGGCATCAGAAATACAAAACATGTAAATTAAACAGAAATTATTCACATTATGTTTTTTACAAGAAGCCCAATTAAAGAAAGTCCATTGTAGCACACAGTGTTGCTGTACTGAGGTAGTAATCAGGCATGTGCTGTTAGTTCAAGAACAAAATGGTTGACAGGAAGTAGCTGTTCCTGAACATGGTGATGTGGGACTTCAGGCTTCTGTACCTCCTGCCTGATGGGCACTGTGAGAAGGTGACATAGTTCGGATGGTGGGGACCTTCAATGATGGATGTTGCTTTCTTGAAGCAGCGCCCCCTGTAGGTACGACCGATGGTGGGGAGGGTTGTGCCCATGTTGTGTTTGATGATAAGACCATAAGACATAGGAGCAGAATTATGCCATTCGGCCCATAAAGTCTCCTCCATTCACTCATGGCTAATTTATTTTCCCTCTCAACCCAATTCTGCTGCTGTCACCTTGTAACCTTTGACACCTTCAAATCAAGAACGTATCATTTTCTGCTTTAAGTATACCCAATGACTTGGCTTCCACAGCCGTCTGTGGCAATGAATTCCAGAGATTCACCAGCCTCTGGCTAAAGAAACTCTTTCTCATTCTGAAGGGGGCTTTCTATTCTAAAGCTGTGCCCTCTGGTCCTAGTCCATATCCACCACTGGAAATATCTTCTCCACATACACACTATCTAGGACATTTAATATTGGGCTTCTTTATCTTCCTGCACTTTCCAATTTCCATGATGCAACCAGTCAGGACACCAGGAGAGAACATTGCAAACTCCACAGGGATGCCGGATATGGGGATAGAATCCAGATATCCGGGGCTGGAAGATGACAGCTGTGTCAGTGCTGTGCTCCCTACTGTTTCGAGGAATGGAAGGCGGACCTCGCTGAGGACCATGGCAGGAATGTGGGGCGTTGACAGGTTTGGAGAGGGGTGGTAAGAGGAAATTCTCCCTGGGAGGGCAGAGGTCCAGAGGAAAGGGTTTCCTTGTGTGATAAGTTGGACTCTTGGCCTCCCAATCATCTGCCTCGTCATGGTCCTTGCACCTTATCGTTGTCCTACACTGCACTTTCTCTGTAGCTGCTATTGTTGTTTTACCTTGTTCTAGTTCATTGTACACTGTGTGCAATATTCTGATCTATGTAAAAACAAGCTTTTCACGGTGTCTCTGTGCACGTTAGAATAATAAACTAATACCAATACTCATTGCAGCTCCTTCAGACCCTCTCCAGATCCAATGTGTCCTTCCTTAGATACAGACCCAAAGCCCAAAAATAATCAATGTATTCCACGTGCAGTCTGACCAACACTTTCTGAAGCCTCAGCATGACATGTGTGTACGCATATTGGTGTGTGTGTGTGTGTGTGTGTGTGGGACAGAGAGAGATGGTCTTTCTGTGTATGTCACATGCTAACCTGAACACCACCCTGTACACACGGACAATACCGTCTGACACATTCCCTCACCACAGCGACAGCTAATTGTCACTGGGGTCTGGTGATTGATAAGTTCCTGGCCTAAGGTAGAAGGAGTCAATTGTAGAAAACCTAGCACATTTATTTTTCAACATAGTCCCCTCCTACCTTTACACACTTAGTCCAGTAGTCATGGAGCATACAGATCCCTTCTTTGTAGAAGTCGGCATCTTGGACCTCCAGAAGTGGTCCACAGCAGGGGTGATTGTTAAGTTCGTGGCCTAAGATAGTTATTAACTTCAAACTTTCTGCATAATCAATCAAAGAGTTGAACTGCACGTGCATGTAGCGAGAGCTGTATAACTCATCTCCTTCATGTGGTCATGAGCCGAGCAGTTGCTCTGGATGGGAAGCATTCTATGGTGCATTGATAAAAACTGTTGAGGGCTGATGGGCACATGCTACAAGAATGATCCCAGGAATGAAAGGGTTAATAAATGAGGAACATTCGGTAGAGATAGAGTGGAGGTGGATAGGATGTTTAGTGGCAGAGCCTAGGACCTAAGGGCACAACCTCAGAATAGAGGGACATCCCTTTACAACAGAGATTAGGAGGAATTTCTTTCACCAGAAGATAATGAACCAGTGGAAATCATTGCCACATTCAACTGTGAAGGCTGTCTTTTAGGGTATTTAAGATAGATTGATAGGTTCTTGAAAGGTGTCGGTGGGGACACTAAGAGTTTCAGGGAGAAAGTGGGAGAATGGGGTTGAAGTTGCTCCAGCATTTTGTGTGTGTTTCTGGAGATCTACAGCATGTGCAGAATCTCTTGTGTTATTGAAAACAAACAGCCACTCTTCAATGCAGGACAATGTTGCTTCTGCATCTTATGGACTAATTGTGTTACACTCTTTCACATGCATACACAACACACCCGTGCATATGCATGCGCGCGCGCACGCACACTCAC
Source organism: Mobula birostris (assembly GCF_030028105.1). Lineage (NCBI taxonomy): Eukaryota > Metazoa > Chordata > Chondrichthyes > Myliobatiformes > Myliobatidae > Mobula > Mobula birostris. The sequence continues at coordinate 18,949 of NW_027274193.1, read as the reverse complement.
ACATTTAAATACCCCCCCACACACACACATACACACTGAAATACCCCCACACACACATTCTTGCTTTTCTCTCACTCACACATGCTCTCAGACACGCCCACTCTCTTGCACAAATTCTCTTTCACATGAACAATCTCTCTCATAGAAACATAGAAAACCTACAGCAGAATACAGGCCCTTTGGCCCACAATGCTGTGCCAAACATGTACTTACTGTAGAAATTACCTAGGGTTACCCATAGCCCTCTATGGCAGGGTCTAAATGAGATCACTGGGCGCAAAGAAAAGGCTGGGAATATCAATAATTGTGGTGCTTCTCTTCCTGATGAACTTAATGTATTCTACGCAAGATTCGAACAGAAGAGGAGCATCCTGCTCCCTCCGGATGAACCGGACCTGGTGGCATTGAGAATCATCGTCACCGAGGAGGATGTTAGAAGGGCCTTCCTGAAGATAAATCCAAGGAAAGTGATGGGCCCAGATGGCGTCCCGGGAGGGGTTCTCCGGGCCTGTGCAAGCGAGCTAGCTGGAGTGTTTGCTGACATCTTCAACTGCTCCTTGCTTCAGTCTAAGATCCCCTCGTGTTTTAAGAAGGCAACGATAATCCCAGTGCCGAAGAAGAGCAAGGTGGCATGCCTGAATGACTATCGACCTGTGGCTCTGACATCAGTTGCTATGAAGTGCTTCGAGAGGTTGGTTATGGCACATATCAACCACAGCCTACTGGTCAACCTCGACGCTTTGGAATTCGCCTACCGGAGCAACAGGGCAACGGCAGATGCCATCTCTCTGGCCCTGCATTCCTCCTTAGAACATCTCGAGAATAAAGACGCATACATAAGGCTCCTTTTCATTGACTACAGCTCTGCCTTTAATACCATCATTCCAAATAAACTGATTCCTAAGCTCCGGAACCTGGGCCTTAGCACTCAGATCTGCAGCTGGATCTTCAACTTCCTCACAAACAGGACCCAGGCTGTAAAAATAGGGGACAAGCTCTCCTCTACAATCACTCTGAGCACCGGTGCCCCACAAGGCTGTGTACTCAGCCCCCTGCTGTACTCACTGTGCACCCATGATTGTGTAGCCAAGTTTCCATCAAACTCAATATATAAGTTTGCTGATGACACAACAATTGTAGGCCATATCTCGAGTAATGATGAGTTTGAGTACAGAGAGAAAATTAAGAACCTGGTGGCATGGTGCAAAGACAATAACTTATCCCTCAACATCAACTCTGTGTTTGTGTGTGTGTGTGTGTGTGTGTGTGTGTGTGTGTGTCTGTGTACGTGTGTGTGCGCATGTGTATGTGTGTGTGTCTGTGAGTCTGTGTGTGTGTGTGTGTGTGTGTGTGTGTATGTGTGCGTGTGTCTGTGTCTGTGTGTGTATTTGTGTGTGTGAGAGTGTGTGTATGTATGTGTATGTGTGTGTGCGCATGTGTATGTGTGTGTGTGTGTGTGTGTGTGCGCACATGTGTATGTGTCTGTGCGTGTATTTGTGTGTGTATGTGTGTGTGTGTGTGTGTGCGTGTGTCTGTATGTGTCTGTCCACCTGACGGTATCACACTCTCTCTAGCCTAGGATGTAGGTCAGGGATTGAAGGAGGGAAGTGTACATGGAGATGGATGCAGAGAGAGTCGAGGATAGTGGGAGTTGGGGAGGAATAGAGGAGAGAGCTGGAGGTGCAGGTATGTGTTAATCTGGTGGTATCACGCCTTCTCTAGCCTGTGTGGGGTGGGGATTCAAGGAGGGAGGGAACAGGAGAGGAGGGAAACAAGGCAGGTGGGAGGTACCCTCTGCCATCACCCTTGCTGATACTCCCCGTCTTTCCCCTTCCAGGGAGCACTCCGGCCCCGGGCCAGGATCCTGGGAATGGCACGGCCATCTCCACTGCCTCAGGCTCCATGGCCAACCGGTTCTTTGCCTTCCAGGACCAGGTGAAGCACTGGGCTGAGCAACTGGGCCAGAAAACATGCTCCGCCTTCCAGAAGCTCCAGGTCCAAGAGGTCAACCGGGTCATGAGGTGAGGTCACCTCAAATTCCTCCGAGGATAGTCCAACCTCTCCATCAGCCTCTAAGCCCATTTTCACAGCATTCACACCCTCTCCCTCTATCTCAACACCTCCCCCACTCTCTATTTTCATCTCTTTCACATCTTTCCTCCCCTTCCCTCGCACGGTACACCTCACACCTTCGCTCTCCTCTCCTCTAAATGCTCACAACACACCAGGCCACTTGCATAGGTTACAGCATCCATTTGACACAGAAGTATAAATCAGCCTTAACTCTCCCACCCTTTTCTCCCTCCCTCCACACTCTCTAACTCTCTCTCATTCTGTCTCTATCTCTTTCCTTCACTCCCTTTCCTCCAATTCTACACCTCTCCAACCTTCCCTGACTCTCTCTCTCTCCCTCCCTCTTCTGTCATCTCTTCTCCCTCTCCAGGCCTCTCACCCTCTTTCTCTCTCTCTCTCCCCCGTCCTTTCCTCCATTCACATTCTTCCACCACACTGCCCTCCATGCCCCTCTGTGTTTGTCTGACTGTTTCTCTCTCTCCCACTTTCCCGCTCCCTTGTCCACATTCCCTCTTTGTCCTCCCTCTCTATTCCTGCCTCCCTCCTTTTTGACTCTCTATGTTCCCTCCCTCCCTGCTCTCTCTCTCACCTTCTCTCCAACTTGATCTCTCTCCAACCACCCCTCTGTCCCATCTTTTCCCCTTCCCCTCTGTTCACACTCCCTACACCATTCTCCCATTATGCACCTATATCCTATCTCTCCTTCTATCCCCCTCACCTTCCCTCTCTCCAAAATCCCTTTGCATCTCTTCCTCTCTCACACCCTTTGTCTGCTGACCTCCCCCCGTCCTCATCACTCCCCACTCTCAGCCCCCTCATTCCCTTCGTCCGTCTCCTCTGTCCATCTAATCGACCCACAGACATCTCTTCATCTCACACTCTCTCCGTTCTCTCTCTCTACCCCCCCCCCTCCCCCACAGCTCCTGGTTTACCGAACTCGGTAAAAGGATCGGGGGATTTGGGAAGAAGACACAGTGATGGCGATGGAAGGGCCGCACGCGAATACGTCCCCCAGCTCACACTCTTCCTCGGCCTCGAACCTCAGCTTCCGCCCCCTCCCTCCCTCCCTCCCACCTCCACTCCCTTCCTCCCTTCCTTTTCCACTCCATCCCTCCCTTCCTCTTCCATTCCATCCCTGCTTCCCACCTCTATGCCCTCTCTTCCTCATTCCACTTCTCTTTCCCTCCTTCCTTCCTCCACTCCTTCGCACTTTCCTCATCCCCACTACCGCGCGCGGCCTTCCCCTAATCCCTTCCCTCCACCCCAGTTACCCCACAGGCATGGATCGCCAGCTGGGAGGTGGCACCTCACCCCCCGCGACAACCTCCTCCTCGTCCGCCTTCCACCTCGCTGGAGCGGCAAGACCAGGGGGCACATGAGGGTGTTCATGTGATCCGGCGGATCACACAGGAGCCGTCTCATCCAGACACCTTGTACTCTCCTCGTTCTCAATTAAAGGATTCGTAACCAAAACCGTGGCTCTCCGTGTGGTTGGCTTCCATCAGAAACACCGTATTGTGCAGAAAGACACAAACAGTTGGGCAGTGTCTGCAGAGAAATAATCAGGCTTAACTCGAAAAGAGTAAATGGAGGAACTTTAACAGTGTTGATGTCCAGAGAGGTCTTGGGGTCCAAGTTCATAATTCCCTAGGAGTGGCCGCACAAATGTGATAGGGCAGTAAAGAAGGTGTTTGACATGCTTGCTTTTGTTGTACTTGAGACGATGTAGTCAAGAAGTTATGCTGATGTTTTCTAAACTCTGGCTAGGGCGGATGCACTCGGAGTATTGGAATCAATTCTGGTTGTCCCATTACAGCAGGGGTGTCCAATATCATTAAGCAAGGGGTATGTGGACACCACGTCACATTACAGGAAACGTGTGGAGGCTTTGGAGAGGGTGCAGAAGAGATTCACCAGGACGCTGCCTGGATTAGAGGGCACAAGCAAAGAAGAGGGGTTGGACGAACTGGGGCTGTTTTCTCTGGAGTGGCCGAGGCTGAGGGAGACCCGATGGAAATTCAGAAACATATGACAGCCGTGGTTAGTGTAGGGAGGTTATTTCCCTGGGTTGAAATGCCAAAGACTAGAGGTCATGAATTTAAGTTGACAGAGGGAAGGGTTAAAGACGTGTGGAGTATTTTTCTCCTTAACCTGGTGGATGCCTGGACGGTGCTGCCAGGAGTCGTGGTGGAGGAAAACACGGGGGAGGTGTTTAGGTGAATCTTAGACAGACACATGAATGTTTAGAGAATGGAGCGATATGGTCATTGTGTAGACAGAGGGGATTAGTGTATCAGACACACACATGAATGTGTGGGGAATGGAGGGATATGGACATTGTGTAGACAGAGGGGATTAGTGTGTCAGACACACACATGCTTGTGTGGGGAATGGAGGGATACGGACATTGTGTAGACAGAGGGGATTAGTGTGTCAGACACACACATGAATGTGTGGGGAATGGAGGGATATGGACATTGTGTAGACAGATGGGATTAGTTTAATTAATAACTTGATTAGTTCATGGCCGAAAGGCCTGCACCATTCTGAGATCCAATGGTATTCCCAAGATCCATAAGGAAAATTCAGGCCCGGTTCTCAGCTGGAAGCCTAAAAAAATTATTGGGATCACTGCTGAAGGATGGGGACACAGGAGATGTGCCAATAACAAGAGAGTATTGTGAGCCCAGGAAGGCCGGGATCTGTTTGGAATGTGGACTGGCAATATAGGGCACCGTGGGAAGATGTTCCTGTTCCCGTGGGGTAACTCTGCATGGTCAAGCTATGAGCAAAGCCCAGAGGCAGCCAAGGGGGAATTGGCTGAGGCCTGTGTGGTGAGAGCCTGTGAATGGAATCAAGCTGAGCATCTCTGCACAGGGAACTGGAGCTATGTGAGCTGGGTTTCGCGGGGTGGGGGTGTAAGAATGGAGACTTAACCAGGCTGGGGAATCTTATCAGAGAATCAGGGGGTGGGAGTTTACCAAAGGTCAGTTTACAGACAGCACTGTGGCGCTCTGTATCTGGGCTGCTGTTTACTGACTCCAAGGTCGACAATTTCAGGTCCGAGTGATAGCAGAGTGGGGAGAGGACAGATTTGCAACATCGAACAGCATAGGACAGGAATCAGCCCTTCAGCCCACAGTGTCAGTGCTAACAACGACGCCAAATTATGTTAAATTCCTTCTGTCCACACAATGTCTATATCCCTCTATTCCCCACACATTCATGTGTGTGTCTGACACACTAATCCCCCCTGTCTACATAATGTCCATATCCCTCCATTCTCCACACATTCATGTGTGTGTCTGACACACTAATCCCTCTGTCTACACAATCTCCAAATCCCTCCATTCCCCACACATTCATGTGTGTGTCTGACACACTAATCCCCTCTGTCTACACAATGTCCATATCCCTCCATTCCCCACACATTCATGTGTGTGTCTGACACACTAATCCCCTCTGTCTACACAATGTCCATATCCCTCCATACCCCACACATTCATGTGTGTGTCTGACACACTAATCCCCTTTGTCTACACAATGTCCATATCCCTCCATTCCCCACACATTCATGTGTGTGTCTGACACACTAATCCCCTCTGTCTACACAATGTCCATATCCCTCCATTCCCCACACATTCATGTGTGTGTCTGACACACTTATCCCCTCTGTCTACACAATGTCCATATCCCTCCATTCCCCACACATTCATGTGTGTGTCTGACACACTAATCCCCCCTGTCTACACAATGTCCATATCCTTCCATTCCCCACACATTCATGTGTGTGTCTAAGAGCCTCTTAAAGAGATAAAGAGATTAAGGTGGGAAGATGTGCCTGGAGGCTGTGGAAGTGAGTGAGGTCCTCAATGAATACTTCTCTTCGGTATTCATCAATGAGAGGGAACTTGATGATGGTGAGGACAATATGAGTGAGGTTGATGTTCTGGAGCATGCTGATATTAAGGGAGAGGAGGTGTTGGAGTTGTTACAATACATTAGGACGGATAAGTCCCCGGGGCCTGACGGAATATTCCCCAGGCTGCTCCAGGAGGCGAGGGAAGAAATTGCTGAGCCTCTGGCTAGGATCTTTATGTCCTCGTTGACCACCGGAATGGTACTGGAGGATTGGAGAGAGGCAAATGTCTTCCCCTTCTTCAAAAAGGTAGTAGGGCTAGTCTGGGTAATTATAGACCAGTGAGCCTTACGTCTGTGGTGGGAAAGCTGTTGGAAAAGATTCTTAGAGATAGGATCTATGGGCATTTGGAGAATCATGGTCAGGGACAGTCAACATGGCTTTGTGAAGGGCAGATCATGTCAAGCAAGCCTGATGGAGTTCTTTGAGGAGGAGGTGACCAGGCATATAGATGAGGGTAGTGCAGTGGATGTGATCTATATGGATTTTAGTAAGGCATTTGACAAGGTTCCACACGGTAGGCTTATTCAGAAAGTCAGAAGGCACAGGATGCGGGGAAGTTTGGCCAGGTAGATTCAGAATTGGCTTGCCTGCAGAAGGCAGAGGATCGTGGTGGAGGGAAAACATTCGGATTGGAGGGTTGTGACTAGTGGTGTCCCACAAGGATCTGTTCTGGGACCTCTATTTTTCATGATTTTTATTAACGTCCTGGTTGTAGGGGTAGAAGGGTGGATTGGCAAGTTTGCAGACAACACAAAGGTTGGTGGTGTTGTAGATAGTGTAGAGGATTGTTGAAGATTGCAGAGAGACATTGATAGGATGCAGAAGTGGGCTGAGAAGTGGCAGATGGGCTTCAACCCGGAGAAGTGTGAGGTGGTACACTTTGGAGGGACAGACTCCAAGGCAGAGTACAAAGTAAATGGCAGGATACTTGGTAGTGTGGAGGAACAGAGGGATCTCGGGGTACATGGCCACAGATCCCTGAAGGTTGCCTCACATGTAGATAGGGTAGTTAAGAAAGCTTATGGGTGTTAGCTTTCATAAGTCGAGGGATAGAGTTTAAGAGTCGCGATGTAATGATGCAGCTCTATAAAACTCTGGTCAGGCCACACTTGGAGTACTGTGTCCAGTTCTGGTCACCTCACTGTAGGAAGGATGTGGAAGCATTGGAAAGGGTACAGAAGAGATTTACCAGGATGCTGCCTAGTTTAGAGAGTATGCATTATGATCAGAGATTAAGGGAGCTGGGGCTTTACTCTTTGGAGAGAAGGAGGATGAGAGGAGACATGATAGAGGTGTACAAGTTATGAAGAGAAATAGATACAGTGGATAGCCAGTACCTTTTCCCCAGGGCACCACTGCTCAATACAAGAGGACATGGCTTTAAGGTAAGGGGTGGGAAGTTCAAAGGGGATATTGGAGGAAGGTTTTTTACTCAGAGAGTGGTTGGTGCGTGGAATACTCTGCCTGAGTCAGTGGTGGTGGCAGATACACTCGTAAAATTTAAGAGGCTACTAGACAGGTATATGGAGGAATTTAAGGTGGGAGATTATATGGGAGGCAGGGTTTGAGGGTCAGCACAACATTGTGGGCTGAAGGGCCTGTACTGTGCTGTACTATTCTATGTTCTATGTTCTATTAAACTCCTCCTCCACTCTGTGTAAAAGAAAACTTGTCCAGAACATCTCCTTTGACCTTTCCCCTCCTCACCTTAAATCCATGCCCTCTGGTATTAAATATTTTGACCCTGAGGAAAAGGCTGTCTACTTTATTTAGTTATTTATCAAGATGCAGCGTGAAACAGACCCTTCTCACCCTTCAAGCTGCGCTGTCGGCGGTTCCTGGATTTAATCCAAGCCTAATCATGGGACAATTTACAATGACCAATTAACCTACCAACCAGTATGTTTTCGGACTGTGGGAGGAAACCGGAGCACCCGGAGGAAACCCACACAGTCACGGGAGGAATGTACAAGTTCCTTACAGACAGCTACTCTATCTGTGCCTCGCAAAATCCTCTAGACCCCTATCCAATCTGCCTTCAGCCCCTGCTACTGCAGAGAAAACAACTCAAGTTTGTCTCTCCTGAAGCTCATGCCTTCTAAACCAGGCAGCACCGTGGTGAACCGTTTCTGCAGCCTCTCCAAAGCCTCAGCATCCTTCCTATATTGGGGCTACCTGAACTGAGTGCAATACTCCAGATGCGGCCAACTTAGCATTTTATAAAGTTGCGGCATAACTTCCCGACTCTTGAACTCGGTGCCTTGAATAATAAAAGCAAGCTTGGCGTACAGCTTCTTTACCACCCGAACTTGCACAGGGATTTTCAGGGAGCTGTCAACTTGGAGCCCGAGATCCCTCTGTACATCAACACGGCTATGGGTCTTGCTATTAACAGTTGTGGAGCTGTCCTGCTGCACTTGATCACCCACTGCTTCATACTTGTCCGGAGGGAGTTGCTCTGGTTAATCCCAAGGGTCCAGTGTTTACAGAAAGCTGGGCTCTCTGGATAAGGTCCCAGACCTTGCAGCGGGAGATTACAACGTATAGGGAGGGTCAGAGGGGCAGGCCATCTGGTGCAGTATTTAACACTCGGAGGGAGGGAGAAGGAAACACAGGCTCGCCCAGAGATCCCGGTGAGTGAATGTCCCTGGGCCGCGCTCTCCTCGAGACCGGACTCCCCTCGAGATTTCTGCACCTCTCCTCCCCGGTCTGCTGACTGTTGTACAATACCCTTATCACAGGAGCCCTGTGTGGAATGTCGCTTCCTCTCCCTAAGCTCCACTATAACCTCCTCCTCCTCCCTCCCCTCAGCTTTCCCAACCATAACCTCTCCCTTGCTCTCCCTACCCTCCACCATAATCCTCCCTTCTCCCTTCCTCACTTACCTCAACTTCACACACCCTCAACCCGTCCTCAGCAGAGCACCTAACTCCTTCTCCCCCTCACTCCCTCACCCTGTCACCACTGTAACTATCCTTCCGTCGCACACTCATTGCAACCCGTCTCACTCACTCCTCTCCCTTCCTCCGCCACCCTCCCCTCCCTGCCTTTCCCCCACCCTCACCCTTCCCTCACTCTCGCCCTCACATTCCACCGTCCACTCCCTCTGCTCTCCGCGTTCTCCCCGTCCCTCTCCCCCACAGGTTCCTGCTCCTCACCACCCATTCCGCCTCCTTCGCCCCGACGAAATCGGTCTCACCCTCTCTCCTCCGCCTTCTCCCTCTCCAGCCCTACATCTTTTTTTCCAGTCTGACGAAAGATTGTGATATCTCTGCAGTCTGGTGGGGGCAGGGAGAGTGAAAGTGAGAAGGGGGAAAGGGAGGGAGAGAATGAGAAAGGGAGGGAACATGTAGGGAGGGAGGGAGAGTTGAGGAAAACAGGAAGGGTGGAACATGGCGGAGAGTAGGAGTAGTGCGAGAGGGAGGGAAGCAAGGAGAGGGAAGAGGTAGAGAGGAGAGAGTGGTGGGAGGAAGAGGCAGGGGGAAGGGAGAGAGCTGGAAGGAGGGAGAGTGAGAAAGGGAAGAGAGAGCAGGGAGAGAGAGAAGGGAGGGGAAGTATACGTCCGTCAAATAGACAGAGTGGGTCTCACTCCTCCTCCACGCGATCTCCATCCCACAGCCCTCAGAATCTTGGGGCCCCCCCTGCCCAAGCATCATGAAGATGGGTCGAATGGCCTGACCGCCTCCCCACCTTGCCCCTGCACCTGGATTGGACTGGACCGTTGGGGGAGACCCAGTCCTCCATCATTTGTTACCGGCGTTGTCACGGTGACAAAGGGTAATGTGCCTCCAGGTGATCAGAAGGGCCATTCCTCCCCTCTGCCTGCTCCTGCCCCACCCGTCCACCAGAGGATATGGGATCCTGATGAGGTTCACAGGTGTGGAGACGGGGTGCACTGAACGGAGAACCTGGTTGATCATTGGGAAGTCCTGAGGTTGCACATTGGATGGTGGTGATGCAGGGTGACTGCACACACACACACACAGAGACACACACAGACACACACACACATACACTCACACACTCACACTCACACGTACACTCTCACACACTCACACTCACACACACTCACACTCACACACACTCACACACACACAGAGACACACATACACACACAGACACACACACACAGACATACACAGTCACATATACACACATGCACGCACACTTACACTCACAGGCACACACAGACACACTCACACACACACACTCACACACAGACACACACACACACACATACACACTCCAAACACACGCACACACACACATGCACACACACACATACACAGACACACTCCAAACACACACACACACACAGACACACACACACACAGTCCACACTCACCCACAAAAACAGCCTCCCACAAAACACCACACACAATTACACAGACACAGTCACACACACTCAAGCACACTGAGACACATTCATATACATCCACACCCCCTACACACACTCCACACTCACCCATGCTCACACACATGTTCACATTAACACACATAATTTTTTGATGGATCCATGCTTATGAACATTTCAATGGTTAAGAATAAATCCAAGGTCACACTGTTGACCAGAGAGGTAAAAGATGGTGGAACTGCCCTCAGAACACTGACCTTCCTGTCAGTCCCTGGCAAGGTCACCCCATGATAACATTCCTCACGTCAGAACTGCACAACACCACCATTGCTCTCAGGGCTTGGGGGAGAGAGGCGACACACCGTCTGGGGGGAAACACCACCATTGCTCTCAGGGCTTGGGGGAGAGAGGCGACACACCGTCTGGGGGGAACCCCTGTAGAACAGAGGTGGGGTGAGGGGGGGAGTCAGTTTTTGGGATTGTGCTGGACAAGGAGCTGAGAACTGTGTGAGAATCAGGCAGCGTGGGTTGGGGTAGCCAGTCAGTCTGATGGAAGAATCAATGTGGTGGAAGGAGCAGGTGGGGGGACAGTTTACCGAAGCAAAAGATCAGTTTTCAGTCGGTTCGCTGAGTATCAGAATTGTTGACACAACTTGAGGACCCTAATTCAGAACGCAGCAAACACTGAGGGGTTGGTGCGGGCCAAAACGACTCCATATGTAAATAGGACTGGCGGTGAGGAGGGAACACTGTGGGAGGGAACGGTGAGGTGGGAACACTGTGGAAAGGGATGGTGAGGAGGGAACACTGTGGGAGGGAACGGTGAGGTGGGAACGCTGTGGGAGGGGACGGGGAAGAGGGAACGCTGTGGGAGGGACGGTGAAGAGGGAACACTGTGGGAGGGGGTGAGGAGGGAATGCTGTGGGAGGGGCAGTGTGGAGGGAACACTCTGGAAGGGGGTGAGGAGGGAACTGTGGGAGGGGCAGTGAGGAGGAAACACTGGGGGGGTGGTGGGAACACTGTGGGGGGGGACGGTGAGGAGGGAATGCTGTGGGAGGGGGTGAGGAGGGAACACTGTGGGAGGGGGTGAGGAGGGAACGCTTTGGGAGGGAACTGTCAGGTGGGAACACTGTGGGAGGTTACAATGAGGAGGGAACGCTGTGGGAGGGGGTGTGGAGGGAACTCTGTGGGAGGGGACGGGGAGGAGGGTGCACTGTGGGAGGGGGTGAGGAGGGAATGCTGTGGGAGGGGGTGAGGAGAGAACACTGTGGGAGGGGACAGTGAGGAGGGAACACAGTCAGAGGGGACGGTGAGGAGGGAACACTGTGGGAGCTGGTGAGGAGGAAATGCTGTGGGAGGGGAAGGTGAGGAGGGAAAACTGTGGGAGGGGGTAAGGAGGGAACGCTGTGGGAAGGGACGGTGACAAGGGAACGCTGTGGGACGGGACGGTGAGGAGGGAACGCTGTGGGAGGGGACGGGGAGGAGGGTGCGCTGTGGGAGGGGACGGGGAGGAGGGTGCGCTGTGGGAGGGATGGTGAGGAGGGTGCGCTGTGGGAGGGGGTGAGGAGGGAACACTGTGGGAGGGGACAGTGAGGAGGGAACACAGTGAGAGGAGACGGTGAGGAGGGAACACTGTGGGAGCTGGTAAGGAGGGAATGCTGTGGGAGGGGAAAGTGAGGAGGGAACACTGTGGGAGAGGGTGAGGAGCGAATGCTTTGGGAGTGGAAGGGGAGGAGGGTGAGCTGTGGGAGGGGGTGAGGAGGGAATGCTGTGGGAGGGGATGAGGAGAGAACACTGTGGGAGGGGACAGTGAGGGGTGACACTGTAGGAGGGGATGGTGTTGAAGGAACGCTGCAGGAGAGGACGATGAGGAGGGAATGCTGTAGGAGGGACGGTGAGGAGGGAACGCTGTGGGAGGGGATGAGGAGGGAACACTTTGGGAGGGGGTGAGGAGAGAACACTGTGGGAAGCGGTGAGGAGGGAACACTGTGGGAGGGAACGGTCAGGTGGGAACGCTGTGGGTGGTGACGGTGAGGAGGGAACACTGTGGGAGAAGATGGTGAGGAGGGAACAATGTGAGAGGGGATGGTGAGGAGGGAATGCTGTGGGTGGTGACGGTGAGGAGGGAACACTGTGGGAGGGGACGGTGAGGAGGGAATGCTGTGAGAGGGGATGGTGAGGAGGGAATGCTGTGGGAGGGGGTGAGGAGGGAACACTGTGGGAGGGGATGGTGAGGAGGGAATGCTGTGGGAGGGGGTGAGGAGAGAACACTGTGGGAGGGGAAAGTATGCAGGGAACACTGCTGGAGGGGACAGTGAGGAGGGAGCACTGTTGGAGGGGACGATGAGGAGGTGATGCTGTAGGAGGGAACGGTGAGGAGGGAACACTGTTGAAGGGACAGTGAGGAGGGAACACAGTGGGAGGGATAGTGAAGAGGGAACACTGTGGGAGGGATAATGAGGAGGGAACACTGTGGGAAGGATAATGAGGAGGGAACACTGTGGGAGGGGGTGAGGAGGAAATGCTGTGGAGGGTACGGTGAGGAGGGATTGCTGTGGGCGGGGAGAGTGAGGAGGGAACGCTGTGGGAGGTGATGGTGCGAAGGGAACACTGTGGGAGGAGGTGAGGAGAGAAAACTGTGGGAGGGGGTAAGGAGGGAACGCTGTGGGAAGGGACGGTGACAAGGGAACGCTGTGGGACGGGACGGTGAGGAGGGAATGCTGTGGGAGGGGACGGGGAGGAGGGTGCGCTGTGGGAGGGGGTGAGGAGGGAACACTGTGGGAGGGGACAGTGAGGAGGGAACACAGTGAGAGGAGACGGTGAGGAGGGAACACTGTGGGAGAGAGTGAGGAGCGAATGCTTTGGGAGTGGAAGGGGAGGAGGGTGAGCTGTGGGAGGGGGTGAGGAGGGAATGCTGTGGGAGGGGATGAGGAGAGAACACTGTGGGAGGGGACAGTGAGGGGGGACACTGTAGGAGGGGATGGTGTTGAAGGAACGCTGCGGGAGAGGATGATGAGGAGGGAATGCTGTAGGAGGGACGGTGAGGAGGGAACGCTGTGGGAGGGGGTGAGGAGGGAACACTGTGGGAGGGACGGTGAGGAGGGAATGCTGTGGGAGGGGAAGGTGAGGAGGGAACGCTGTGGGACGGGAAGGTGAGGAGGGAACGCTGTGGGAGGAGCAGTGAGGAGGGAACACTGTGGGAGGGACGGTGAGGAGGGAATGCTGTGGGAGGGGACGGTGAGGAGGGAATGCTGTGGGAGGGGACGGTGAGGAGGGAATGCTGTGGGAGGGGGAGTTGAGGGAATGCTGTGGGAGGAGTTGAGGAGGGAACACTGTGGGAGGGATGGTGAGGAGGGAGCGCTGTGGGAAGGGACGATGATGAGGGAACGCTGTGGGAGGGGGTGAGGAGGGAACACTTTGGGAGGGGGTGAGGAGAGAACACTGTGGGAGGGATCGGTCAGGTGGGAACCCTGTGGGAGGGATGGTGAGGAGGGAACGCTGTGAGAGGGGACGGTGTGGAGGGAACGCTGTGGGAGGGGACGGTGAGGAGGAAACGCTGTGGGAGGGGGCAGTGAGGAGGGAACTCTGTGGGAAGGGGTGAGGAGGGAACACTGTGGGAGGGGAAGGTGAGGAGGGAATGTTGCGGGAGGGGAAAATGTGGAGGAAACGCTGTTGGAGGGGTTAGTGAGGAGAGAGCGCTGTTTGAGGGGACAGTGAGGAGGGAACACTGTTGAAGTGACGGTGCGGAGGGAACACAGTGGGAAGGGGTAAGGAGAGAACATTGTGGGACGGGGTAATGAGGGAACGCTGTGGAAAGGGACAGTGAGGAGGGAACGCTGTGTGAGGGCTGGTGAGGAGAGAACGCTGTGGGGGGGGTGACGCGGGAACGCTGTAGGAGAGAACAGTCAGGTGGGAACGCTGTGGGAGGGGACGGTGAGGAGGGAATATTGTGGGAGAGGGTGAGGAGAAAACACTGTGGGAGGGGAAAGTGTGGAGGGAACGCTTTTGGAAGGGACGATGAGGAGGTGATGGTGAGGAGGGAATGCTGAGGGAGGGAGTGAGCAGGGAACGCTGTGGGAGGGGTTGAGGAGGGAATGCTGTGGGAGGGGACGGTGAGGAGTGAATACTGTCGGAGGGGCGGTGTTGAGGGAACGCTGTGGTAGGTGATGGGGAGGAGGGTGCGCTGTGCGATGTGGTGAGGAGAGAATGCTCTGGATGGGGTGAGGAGGAAACACTGTGGGAGGGGACAGTGTTGGGGGAATGTTGTGGGAGGGGATGGTGAGGAGGGAACGCTGTGGGAGGGGGTGAGGAGAGAACACTGTGGGAGGGGAAAGTATGCAGGGAACGCTGCTGGCGGGGACAGTGAGGAGGGAGCACTGTTGGGGGGGACGATGAGGAGGTGATGGTGAGGAGGGAACGCTGAGGGAGAGGGTGAGGAGGGAACGCTGAGAGAGGGGGTGAGGAGGGAACGCTGTGGGAAGGGACGGTGAGGAGGGAACGCTGTGGGAAAGGACGGTGAGGAGGGAACACTGTGGGAGGGGCTGAGGAGGAAAGGCTGTGGGAGGGGAATGGGAGGAAGGAACACTGTGGGAGGAGGTGAGGAGGGAATGCTGTGGGAGGGGGTGAGGAGGGAATGCAGTGGGAGGAGGTGAGGAGGGAATGCTGTGGGAGGGGGTGAGGAGGGAATGCAGTGGGAGGGGGTGAGGAGGGAACGCTGTGGGAGGGGGGTGAGGAGGGAATGCTGTGGGATGGGACAGTGAGGAGGGAACACTGTGGGAGGCGTCGGTGAGGAGGGAATACAGTGGGAAGGGACGGTAAGGAGGGAACACTGTGGCTGGGGACGGTGAGGAGGGAACACTGTGGGAGGAGGTGAGGAGGGAACGCTGTGGGAGGGATCGGTCAGGTGGGAACCCTGTGGGAGGTGACGATGAGGAGGGAACGCTGTGAAAGGGGACGGTGTGGAGGGAACGCTGTGGGAGGGGACGGTGAGGAGGGAACGCTGTGAAAGGGGACGGTGTGGAGGGAACGCTGTGAGAGGGGACGGTGGGGAGGGAACTCTATGGGAGGGGACAGTGAGGAAGGAACACTGTAGGAGGCGACGATGAGGAGGGAATACAGTGGGAGGGGATGGTGAGGAGGGAACACTGTGGCTGGGGACGGAGAGGAGGAAAATGCTGTGGGAGGGGGGTGACGAGGGAACGCTGTGGAAAGAGACGGTGAGGAGGGAACACTGTGGGAGGAGGTGAGGAGGGAATGCTGTGGGAGGGATCGGTCAGGTGGGAACGCAGTGGGAGGGGGCAGTGAGGAGGGAACACTGTGGGAGGAGATGAGGAGGGAACACTGTGGGAGGGGGTGAGGAGGGAACACTGTGGGAGGGGCTGAGGAGGAAAGGCTGTGGGAGGGGAATGGGAGGAGGGAACACTGTGGGAGGAGGTGAGGAGGGAATGCTGTGGGATGGGCTGAGGAGGGAATGCTGTGCGATGGGACAGTGAGGAGGGAACTCTGTGTGAGGGCCGGTGAGGAGGGAACGCTGTGGGGGGGGGGGGGGTGACTAGGGAACGCTGTAGGAGAGAACGGTCAGGTGGGAACGCTGTGGGAGGTGACGATGAGGAGGGACAAGTGTGGGAGGGGGTGAGGAGAAAACACTGTGGGAGGGGAAAGTGTGGAGGGAACGCGGTTGGAGGGACGATGAGGAGGTGATGGTGAGGAGGGAACACTGAGGGAGGGGTTGAGGAGGAAAGGCTGTGGAAAGAGACGGTGGGGAGGGAACACTGTGGGAGGCGTCGGTGAGGAGGGAATACAGTGGGAGGGGACGGTAAGGAGGGAACACTGTGGCTGGGGACATTGAGGAGGAAATGCTGTGGGAGGGCACGGTAAGGAGGGAACACTGTGGGAGGGTGTGAGGAGGGAAAACCGTGGGGGGGGGACGGTGAGGAGGGAACACTGTGGGAGGGGGTGAGGAGGGAATGCTGTGCGATGGGACAGTGAGGAGGGAACACTGTGGGAGGGGGTGAGGTGGGAATGCTGTGGGAGGGCACGGTAAGGAGGGAACACTGTGGGAGGGTGTGAGGAGGGAAAACCGTGGGGGGGGGACGGTGAGGAGGGAACACTGTGGGAGGGGGTGAGGAGGGAATGCTGTGCGATGGGACAGTGAGGAGGGAACACTGTGGGAGGGGGTGAGGTGGGAATGCTGTGGGAGGGCACGGTAAGGAGGGAACACTGTGGGAGGGTGTGAGGAGGGAAAACCGTGGGGGGGGGACGGTGAGGAGAGAACACTGTGAGAGGGGTTGAGGAGAGAACACTGTGGGAGGGGAAAGTTTGGAGGGAACGCGGTTGGAGGGGACGATGAGGAGGTGATGGTGAGGAGGGAACGTTGTGGGCGGGATGGTGAGGAGGGAACGCTGTGGGAGGGACGGTAAGGAGGGAACACTATGGGAGGGTGTGAGGAGGGAACACTGTGGAGGGGGTGAGGAGGGAACACTGTGGGACGGGACGGTGAGGAAGGGAACACTGTGGGAGGGGAAAATGTGGAAGGAACGCTGCTGGAGGGGACAGTGTGGAGGGATCGCTGGTGGAGGGGACGATGAAGTAGTGATGGTGAGGAGGGAATGCTGAGGGAGGGAGTGAGCAGGGAACGCTGTGGGAGGGGTTGAGGAGGGAATGCTGTGGGAGGGGACGGTGAGGAGTGAACACTGTCGGAGGGGCGGTGTTGAGGGACGCTGTGGTAGGTGATGGGGAGGAGGGTGCGCTGTGCGAGGTGGTGAGGAGGGAATGCTCTGGATGGGGTGAAGAGGGGACACTGTGGGAGGGGACAGTGAGGAGGGAACGCTGTGTGAGGGCCGGTGAGGAGGGAACACTGTGAGATGGGACGGTGTTGAGGGAATGTTGTGGGAGGGGACGGTGAGGAGGGAACGCTGTGGGAGGGGGTGAGGAGAGAACACTGTGGGAGGGGAAAGTATGCAGGGAACGCTGCTGGAGGGGACAGTGAGGAGGGAACGCTGTTGGAGGGGATGATGAGGAGATGATGGTGAGGAGGGATCGCTGAGGGAGGGGGTGAGGAGGGAACGCTGTGTGATGGGACAGTGAGGAGGGAACACTGTGGGAGGGGACGGTGAGGAGGGAACACTGTGGGAGGGGGTGAGGAGAAAACACTGTGGGAGGGGAAGTGTGGAGGGAACGCTGTTGGAGGGGACGATGAGGAGGTGATGGTGAGGAGGGAACACTGAGGGAGGGGGTGAGGAGGGAACGTTGTGTGGGGGCGGTGAGGTGGGAACGCTGTGGGAAGGGACGGTGAGGAGGGAACACTGTGGGAGGGGCTGATGAGGAAAGGCTGTGGGAGGGGAATGGGAAGAGGGAACACTGTGGGAGGAGGTGAGGAGGGAACGCTGTGGGAGGGGGTGAGGAGGGAATGCTGTGGGATGGGACAGTGAGGAGGGACCACTGTGGGAGGCGTCGGTGAGGAGGGAATACAGTGGGAAGGGACGGTAAGGAGGGAACACTGTGGCTGGGGACGGTGAGGAGGGAACACTGTGGGAGGAGGTGAGGAGGGAACGCTGTGGGAGGTGACGATGAGGAGGGAACGCTGTGAAAGGGGACGGTGTGGAGGGAACGCTGTGGGAGGGGACGGTGAGGAGGGAACTCTATGGGCGGACACAGTGAGGAAGGAACACTGTAGGAGGCGACGATGAGGAGGGAATACAGTGGGAGGGGACGGTGAGGAGGGAACACTGAGCCAGGGGACGGTGAGGAGGGAATGCTATGGGAGGGGGTGAAGACGGAACACTTTGGGAGGGGACGGGGAAGTGGGTGCCCTCTCGGAGGGGTGAGGAGGGAACACTGTGGGAGGGGACGGTGAGGTGGGAACGCAGTGGGAGGGGGCAGTGAGGAGGAAACGCTGTGGGAGGGTGTGAGGAGGGAACACTGTGGAGAAGGTGAGGAGGGAACGCTGTGGCAGGGGGTGAGGAGGGAACACTGTGGGAGGGGAGTGTGAGGAGGGAACGTTGTGGGAACGTGTGAGGAGGGAACACTGTGGGACGGGACTGTGAGGAAGGGAACACTGTGGGAGGGGAAAATGTGGAGGGAACGCTGCTGGAGGGGACAGTGAGGAGGGAGCACTGGTGGAGGGGACGATGAGGAGGTGATGGTGAGGAGGGAACGCTGAGGGAGGGAGTGAGCAGGGAATGCTGTGGGAAGGGGTGAGGAGGGAATGCTGTGGGATGGGACAGTGAGGAGGGAACACTGTGGGAGGCGTCGGTGAGGAGGGAACACTGTGGCTGGGGACGATGAGGAGGGAATGCTGTGGGAGGGGACAGTGAGGAGGGAACACTGTGGGAGGGAGTGAGGAGGGAACGCTGTGGGAGGGAGTGAGGAGGGAACACTGTGAGAGGGGACGGTGAGGAGGGAACACTGTGTGAGGGGCTGAGGAGGGAATACTGTGGGAGGGGGTGAGGAGAGAACACTGTGGGAGGGGAAAGTGTGGAGGGAACGTGGTTGGAGGGGACGATGAGGAGGTGATGGTGAGGAGGGAATGCTGTGGGAGGGAGTGAGGAGGGAACGCTATGGGAGGGGACGGTGAGGAGGGAACGCTGAGGGAGGGGGTG